>NW_012103599.1:515176-516298 GCF_000951045.1 Mandrillus leucophaeus
AAAAAAAAAAAAAAGAAAGAAAATAAAATAGTAAATTATATTTAAAAGCTAGAAACAAAAGTTAACTGTACCTGGTGTTATGCAAATAGATATTTTACATATTAACTCATTAATCTTTTATAGCAACCTTATAGGGTAGTATTTTTAATCTGGTATTTTATCTGCACTTTAAAAACAAGTTAAGTTACAGGTTGAGCATCCCAAATTTGAAGTTAGAAATGCTCCAACATCTGAAATTTGTTGAGCACTAACATGATGCTCCAAAGATATGCCCATTGAAGCATTCTGGATTTCAGATTTTTCATTTTGGTTTTGGGATGCTCAGCTGGTAAGTATAATTCAAACATTCCAAAATCTGAAAACATTTGAAGTCCAAAACATTTCCAAGCATTTTGGACAAGGGATACTTAACCTGTACTCAGGTTTGAAAGCAACTTGCCCCAAGTCATATAATTGTTAGTGGCAAAGTTGAGATTTGAACCCAAATCTGCCCAATTCTAAAGTCCGTGCTGCTTGTGTTCTTTAATTTTTTTTTCTTCTTTTAGGTGTTTCTCATAGTCTCCCCTTACTTTATGTTTAAATATGCAATTGTATGTGATAATTCTTCTCTAATGAAACAGCATAGAAATAATTAGTGCAAAATTACCCATTCCCTAATTCCACTCCCCAGAAGTAAGCAATCACACACACAAACACACACACACACACACACACAGAGAGTATGTTTTTTTTCTGAAAAGATTATCTTAATTTACATTCACTCAGTGGTGTATAAAAATTCCTCTCTCTCTGACATTACCAATATTGAATGTTCTTTTCCTATTTTGTTGTCCATTTGATAGTTGAAAGATTGCTCTCTTTGCTTTAATTGCATCAAATTATGAGTGAGATTGAATGTCTCAAAATCAAAACTATTTTCCCTATAAACTATTTCAGCCAAATTTGTAGTAATCCCAGGATGGTGGTGATTAAAAATAAAAGTCCAGGTAAGTACAATGTGGATATTCCATTTATCATTCTTATCCTTCCTTATATACCCCCAGAAAGTAAAGTAACTTCTAGTTAGTTAACAGTTAAGTACAATGTGAGTATTCCATTTCTCATCCTTATCCTCCCTTATAT
>NW_012103599.1:518600-520962 GCF_000951045.1 Mandrillus leucophaeus
GGGAGGGAGAAAGGGAGGAAGGGAGGGAGGGAGGGAGGGGAAAAGGAAGAAAGAGAAAGAAAGGAAGGAAGGAGGAAAAGGAAAAGGAAGGAAGGAGGAAAAGGAAAAGAGAAGAGAGGAAGGAGGAAAAGGAAAAGAGAAGAGAGGAAGGAAGAAAGGAAGGAAGGAGAGAGAAGAGAAAGAAAAGAAAAAAGAGAAAAGAAAAGAAAGAGGGAGGGAGGGAGGAAAGGGATCCACATTGTTGTGTTCTGTACCTCATTTTAGCGTAAACATTACAACTTTAGCTCTCCTTGTGATGTAACATTAATGTAAACATTAAACTGTTACAAACTTTAGCTTTCCTAGAAAGTAAATGCTTTATTGCTATCCTCCCTCAATTCCAACTTCCTTTTTGCCTGACTCCCAACTCCATCTAGATTTGGACTTCAAACCCTCCTCTACGGAGTCATCTCAGACTAAGAAGAAAAGAGGGGAGGCGTAGTACCGTTAAAAGGAGTATGGAATTTGAAGTGAAACAGACCTAGAGTGAAAAATGAATCAGGCAGTGGGAATGAACGAGGCCCAGATGCTCAATTCAAGGACCTTTCAGTCCCATCAGGGAGATCAGTTCTGCACATACATAATTAGGATACAAAAGAGATGAATGTTAAGTGACAGAGGAGGTTCAGGTAGAATGTTAGAATTTAGAGGAAGGAGACATGTCCCCCAGCTAAGGAGAAGGAAAAGATACAATGGAACAAGTGGCATTTCAGACCTGGCTTTGAATGATAAATTCTGCTTCATTTGATCCTCTAGTTTCTAAGTGTGGGATGTAGTGTAAACATAGAGGGCGTTTTTTGTTTCTATTCACATCTTAAAGGATGCATAGACTATTTGGAACCTAGACTGCTTTGCCCATGTTTTCTTAAATTTTACAAGTTGATGCATCCCTTAAACAGCTGTTTTCTCCTCTACTTTAGTATTCATTTTATAAAGACCAAGAATATCTCATCTTCAATATGCATATTGCTGAGAAATATAAAAGTAAAGATTCCTCTAATTTATTTAAGGAACACTTTCCTTTCCCTAAGGAGACATGTGCATAATTAGATGAATGGTTTCAGCTGACCCCTCTTCACGTGAGAATCTCCGTCATCTGAGACCAGAGGTGGTGGCCATTTGCAGGGTTACTAATGGAACCTGTGGGTTTGTTCTACAGTCTAATGTGCTGCAGTCCACAAACACTGGCTAATTTTTTTTTTTTTTGAGACAAAAGGCTCTCCCTGTCGCCCAGGCTGGAGTGCAGTGGCATGATACCGGCTCACTGCAACCTCCGCCTCCCGGGTTCAAGCAATTCTCCTGCCTCAGCCTCCTGAGGATCTGGGGTTACAGGCACCCACCACCACGCCTGGCTAATTTTTTTGTATTTTTAGTAGAGACAGGGTTTCACCATCTTGGTCACTTGAACTCTTGACTTCGCGATCCACCTGCCTCAGCCTCCCAAAGTGCTGGGATTATAGGCATGAGCCACCACACCTGGCCCAACATCAACTATTTCAAAGCTCCACTTGGCCACCATAACCTCGCCAGGCTTTCTTCAGGGGCTCCCACAGCTTGCAGAACTAGACACACTAAGGAATTTGGACATTACAAGTTTTCCATAAATATTGATTTTTAATTCATTTGTTCAGAATTTCTGTTTCTAAAACTTACATTACCACTGTCAAAAATGCTGAAAATCTGTATGTTTTCAAGATGTATTAACTTGGGTATGTTTATTTTACATGGTAACTCCTTGATTATCCAAAATTCACTGAGAAGAGGATGTTCTATCTAATGCAATTTTCTGGTTTAAAAAATGCTAAGACATGTTTTTAAAAATCCATGGTCTATTAACAATAATTTTTTGAAAGATTATGGGTCTTATCTTCTGTAAGATCAGTTGTCAATACTCAATACTGAAAAGGAAGAATGAGAGAAAAATGAGAGCATCATTTATTGAGGGCCTAGCATGACCCTTTCCCAGCTCTGACTCTTGGATCTACCTTTCACTACCTGGAGTTGTTTAGCAAGTTATTTAAAATGTATCATTATCCTCATTTATGAATTGGGATCATGGTGGTACATACCCATAGCAGGTTATTAGGAAGACTATATGAGATAGTGCAAGAATAAAGAGTCTGCTTCAACAAAAAGCTAGAAACAGTTCTGTCAAATTCACATGGAAACAGAGAAAGAAAGAAAAGGCCAGGCATAGTGGCTCACGCCTGTAATCCCAGCACTCTGGGAGACTGAGGTGGGTGAATCACTTGAGGTCAGGAGTTTGAGACCAGCCTGGCCAACATGGTGAAACCCCGTCTCTACTAAAAATACAAAAATTAGC
>NW_012103599.1:522152-527475 GCF_000951045.1 Mandrillus leucophaeus
TAGTTAACAGTTAAGTACAATGTGAGTATTCCATTTCTCATCCTTATCCTCCCTTATATACCCCCAGAAAGTAAAGTAACTTCTAGTTAGTTAACTATAACATTTAATATGTCACAATTCAATTGAGGAGATACCTAATATGTTTTAGATTTTTAGTGGTATGTATTATTGCCAGGTGTCTCATTTATGTAAATACATATTTTCAGGATTCTGCAGGAAAAGGTCATGAAAGAAAACAAGTACTCAGTGCATTCATTAGTTCCATCAGTGTTAGGTGGTTTCCACGTGCCAGGCATGGTGATGGGACTTGATTTCAGAAATCAATAAGACATACTTTGAGAGGCTGAGGCAGGCAGATCACTTGAGGTCAGGACTTTGAGACCAGCCTGGCCAACATAGCAAAACCCCATCTACTAAAAATACAAAAATTAGCTGGTGTGGTGGCATGCACCTGTTGTCCCAGCTACTGAGGAAGCTGAGGCACAAGAATCACTCGAACCTGGAAGGCGAAGGTTGCAGTGAGCGGAGGTCATGCCACTGCACTTCAGCCTGGGCGATAGAGCAAGACTGTCTCCCCCAACAACAACAAAAAATTGCTTATTAAATTTTAAAGAAACATTATTTTTTATTAAATAAAAAAAAATAAAGAAATCAACGAGATAAACCCAGTCTCTTATCTCAAGCAGTTTAGTCATATACAAAATACAGTCAACTGACTCAGTGAGAAAGCTTGGGCTGGAGGTAACAGAATGGCTAACTCAAACTGGCCGAAGCAATAGGAAATGTATCAGCTGTCACAGAAGGTGGTTAAGGATAAGGCTGGGCTCCAAGTTTGCTCAGTCCAGTGACCTAGTTTGCCATCAGAGAACCAGTTCTTTCTATCTCTACCCTTGCTTTGTAACCCACAGGGTCAGCCTGATTCTAAGGCTGGTTCCCTCGTCGTCATGGCACAGCTGTCCATGGAAACTTGGGCTCATGCTCGCTTGTTAATTTGGGAGGCATAAGGACTCCTTGCGGCTCTCTTAAGATTAAGGAAGAACTTTTCCACACATCTCCAGCAAACGTCTCCTTGTATTTCATTGGCCAGAACTGACAACATCTATTCCCGATCTGCCCATTCCTGACAAAATCATTGGGAAAAGAATAAGACTATCCTAGGCCGGTCCGTGGATAGGGACCGGCTTTCCCTAAGGCCTGTGTGTGAGCAGCAGAGATAGATACCTGAAACAACAACAGCAAAACAGTCTTCTGCTAAAGAGAAAGAAAACAGAAAAGGTGTCCTCAGAGGAAACAATGTCCACCACAAGCATACAATGAGCAAATGACAGTGAGTATGTGTATAATTCGAGGGAGTGTGAGTGAAGAATGACATCTTTGCCATTTTCTTTTTAACGTTCCATAGGATCAGAGCGGCACTGAACCTGTTAGTAGTGAGGAAGATGGCAGCCTCGAAGTTGGTATTAAACAATTGCCTGAAAGTGAAAGCTTCAAACTGGTGAGAATCTTGAGTATTTTTCATCCTGTGTTCTGTTTAGGAATGTATCACTAATATTTTGTACCACCTTGGAAAGAACCACCTATCATGTTTGCTTCTCTCAGGAATCTTCGTCTCTGAGACGAGAAGCTATTTTATGTAGTGAGTGACCCATTGACTCTGAAAAAGAGCATCTTCTCTTACCTTGTTGATACCTGAATTGTGCTGTCTGAGATTAAGGAAGGAAGCTCTCCGTTTCTTTTTTTTTTTTTTTTTTTTTTACGGAGTCTTGCTCTGTCACCCAGGCTGGAGTGCAGTGGCCGGATCTCAGCTCACTGCAAGCTCCTCCTCTCTGCAACCTCTGCCTCCCAGGTTCAAGCGATTCTCTTGCCTCAGCCTCCTGAGTAGGTGGGACTACAGGTACACGCCACCATGTCCAGCTAATTTTTATATTTTTAGTAGAGATGGGGTTTTGCCGTGTTGGCCAGGCTGGTCTCGAACTCCTGACCTCAGATGATCCACCTGCCTCAGCCTTCCAAAGTGCTGGGATTACAGGTATGAGCCACTGCGCCTGGCCTGCAATTTCTCCTTTGTATCTGGCTTAATATTGGGTTTTTATAAGGCCAGAGCTGTGCTTAATTAGTCCTGGAGGCACAAGAAAAAAATGTTAAATTTATTCCATCGATTCCAAGCAAAGATACTTAAACTTACCCAGGGGCTAGGGTACATCCTTATGTACCCTAATTTTTGATATTTTATTATTTAATAGTTATTGAACATTTGTTGCATATCAGACACTGTGCTGTGTTCTGCATACATTTCCTGTTCTTTGATTTTCCTACACATGAGGAAACTGAGAGTTAGAGAAGTTAACTAACTTGCCCAAGGCCCCCAGCCAGTATGTAAGAGGCTGGGAGATGGCTCCCCTACCCTCTGACTCCCATGCCTTGGCTCATCATCTGCTTTTCTGTTTTGTAGCCCAGCACTTCCAGGGTTAGACTACAAATTCTAGAAAGAAATGTAGGCTTTTTTCCCTCTGTGTTTAAAAATGCCCTACAAATCTCAAAGACTTAATCACTTAGGAGTGTCATCTAACTCTGATTTTATGACAGCTCAGAGTTTTTAATTTTGCTTCAGGGCATTTGAGAAATCATCCATTTATCCTCTTTCAGGTTTTGGGAAATATATATTGTGACTGCTACAGATTGCATGTCCTAGAAAGTGAGCTTATTCTGGTGGAAGGGAAAGGACGTTTCAGCAGGAGTGGAAATTGTAATGAGCCACTCATGAATAAACCCTCCGTGGGACCTGAGACCCCTGGCATTAAAAAATAGCAGCAGTTTATTTATCAGAGATTGACTAAAAAAAAAAAAAAAAAAAGGCCAGCACAGTGGCTCACGCCTGTAATCTCAACACTTTGGGAGGCCGAGGCGGGCAGATCACCTGAGGTGGGAATTGGAGACCAGCCTGACCAACATGGAGAAACCCGGTCTCTACTAAAAATACAAAGTTAGCCGGGCGCGGTGGCACATGACTCTAATCCCAGCTACTTGGGAGGCTGAGGCAGGTGGATCGCTTGAACCTGGGAGGCAGAGATTGCGGTGAGCCAAGATCGCGCCATTACACTCCAGTCTGGGCAACAAGAGTGAACCTCCGCCTCAAAAAAAAAAAAAAAAAAGAATAATGGCACTAAAAGATTATGACTTCCCTTTCCAAAAGGTAGAATGCATTTTTGCACTAAAGAGAAATAAAGAACAGCAACAAATTTCAAACTGAAAGCCCCTTTACTTAAAAATATGTTAACTTGTTCTTTTTGGCACTGTATCTCCATAGTCAGGTTAGGGGAAAGTCTTTTAAAGCAACAGAATTTTGTAGGTAGGGGTCCCTGATTTCATCCACAGAGGAAATGGCAAAAAGAGTGAGACTACTCTCTTGCTTCCTGGAAGAGTCTGGTAGTCCCAGCCAGGCTCATGTGCAGGCCAAAGGTAAAAGCCATCCATCATCTACTCCCAGTTCCCAAGTAAGCAACACCAGTGATAGGGTTGCAAGTGTCAAGACGGTTGAAGAGGCAGAGGGCCTGGAGGCCTGAGGGTCCTTTTTAGACAATATTTCATACTGCACTTCACCAATTGCAGGCTTTCCCAAACCCATTGACTAGTGTCTGTCTTTTTCTACTCTGTTCCCTCCCTTACCCACTGTCTCTCCTTCTCATCCTGGAGTTTCTTAATCACTGTTTTCAGTAAATCTATGCATGTTCTAGTTCAGAAAGGAAAGATAGCCTGAATTTGAACAACCTTTATGGCATAAATATAAATGGCCTGGCATAAAGTATTATTTAAGAGTGTCTGACCGGGCATAGTGGCTCACGCCTGTAATCCCAGCACTTTGGGAGGCCAAGATGGGAGGATCACCTGAGGACGGGAATTCAAGACCAGCCTGACCAACATGGAGAAACCCCATCTCTACTAAAAATACAAAATGTGCCAGGCATGGTGGCGCTTGCCTGTAATCCCAGCTACCTGGGAGGCTGAGGCAGGACAATCACTTGAACCTGGGAGACGGAGGTTGCGGTGAGCTGAGATCGTGCCATTGCACTCCAGCCTGGGCAACAAGAGCAAAACTCTGTCTTAAAAAAAAAAAAAAAAAAAAAGTGTCTTGGAGAAAGAAGTCACTTGACCTCACCAGACCTCAGTTTCCACAGTTGAGGAATGACAGTAATTAGGATGCTATTAGGAAACAAAGGGCCTATAAAATATAAATCATACAGAATAATATAGGACAAATAGAGCTTAGTAAATTCATTTTATTCATCCAACAAATATTTGCCAAATACCACTATGTTCCAGGTACTGAAGATACAACAGTGAACAAAGCATACAAAAATGCCTTCCCTCATGGGCTCATTCCACAGTTGGAGGGGGAAGGAAGATAGACAATACATCAGTTAGCAAAATGTTGGATTGAATCATATGAAATTGCCATTTTTGTAGGTAAAAATTTCATATGGTTCAACCTAACATATACTTAAATGTCGTTGTCTTGTAATGAAGTATTAATTCAAGACAAACCTAGTTCAAGACCAGCCTAGGCAACATTGTGAGACCCCGTTTTTATTTAAAAAAAAAAAAAAAGAAGAAATTAGCTGAGTGTGGTAGCAAGCACCTGTAGTCTCAGCTGCTCAAGAGGCTGAAGTGGGAGGATTACTTGGACCTGGGAGGTTGAGGTGGCAGTAAGCTGTGATTGTGCCACTGCACTCCAGCCTGGGTGACAGAGTGAAACCCTGTGTCAAAAAAAAAAGTTGTTTTCAGAGCTGAGGCTAAGCCGTGACCTATGCATACTCCAGTGCTATTTTCAGTATATTCAGTTGGTTGGCTTTTGTCTGTATCTCAGTAGCCCCAGATGCATAGCCAAGGAGTTTATAATAATTTCAGAAGGTATTCCATTTCTCTAAAATATTTTTTAAGGGGGAAATAACTTTTTTGTAGATCAGGTGATGGTTTGTGAAACATAGATTCTGATTGTGAGAGACTGGAGGCAAGGAAGTGTCTGGTATCTATTTCAGAAGTCTAGATAAGAGACTGTTAGAAGCCTTTTGAAAAGAACTTGAATGAAAGATTTTAATCTTTTTGATATAAACTTATGTGTTTATAATGTTCAGAATATCTATGTTTATATAGTATACTCTTTTGAAGCAGTATAATTAAATTAGTAATCACTAGAGCTAGACTACTTGGGTTCAAATCCTGGTTCCGCTATTTGCTAACAATTATGACCTTAGAGAAATGACGTAACCTCTCTCTGTGATTCAGTTTATGCCTCTGTAAAATGGGAGGAAAAATTAAAGGAGTT
>NW_012103599.1:527525-540809 GCF_000951045.1 Mandrillus leucophaeus
TGGGCTCATTCCACAGTTGGAGGGGGAAGGAAGATAGACAATACATCAGTTAGCAAAATGTTGGATTGAATCATATGAAATTGCCATTTTTGTAGGTAAAAATTTCATATGGTTCAACCTAACATATACTTAAATGTCGTTGTCTTGTAATGAAGTATTAATTCAAGACAAACCTAGTTCAAGACCAGCCTAGGCAACATTGTGAGACCCCGTTTTTATTTAAAAAAAAAAAAAAAGAAGAAATTAGCTGAGTGTGGTAGCAAGCACCTGTAGTCTCAGCTGCTCAAGAGGCTGAAGTGGGAGGATTACTTGGACCTGGGAGGTTGA
Source organism: Mandrillus leucophaeus (assembly GCF_000951045.1). Classification (NCBI taxonomy): domain Eukaryota; kingdom Metazoa; phylum Chordata; class Mammalia; order Primates; family Cercopithecidae; genus Mandrillus; species Mandrillus leucophaeus. The sequence continues at coordinate 527,853 of NW_012103599.1, forward strand.
GGTGGCAGTAAGCTGTGATTGTGCCACTGCACTCCAGCCTGGGTGACAGAGTGAAACCCTGTGTCAAAAAAAAAAAAGTTGTTTTCAGAGCTGAGGCTAAGCCGTGACCTATGCATACTCCAGTGCTATTTTCAGTATATTCAGTTGGTTGGCTTTTGTCTGTATCTCAGTAGCCCCAGATGCATAGCCAAGGAGTTTATAATAATTTCAGAAGGTATTCCATTTCTCTAAAATATTTTTTAAGGGGGAAATAACTTTTTTGTAGATCAGGTGATGGTTTGTGAAACATAGATTCTGATTGTGAGAGACTGGAGGCAAGGAAGTGTCTGGTATCTATTTCAGAAGTCTAGATAAGAGACTGTTAGAAGCCTTTTGAAAAGAACTTGAATGAAAGATTTTAATCTTTTTGATATAAACTTATGTGTTTATAATGTTCAGAATATCTATGTTTATATAGTATACTCTTTTGAAGCAGTATAATTAAATTAGTAATCACTAGAGCTAGACTACTTGGGTTCAAATCCTGGTTCCGCTATTTGCTAACAATTATGACCTTAGAGAAATGACGTAACCTCTCTCTGTGATTCAGTTTATGCCTCTGTAAAATGGGAGGAAAAATTAAAGGAGTTAATAACAGAAAACTACTACTTAGAACCATACCAGAGTGCGCTGTAGTCACTGTCAAAGAGTGAGTTGTTGTTAATGAGGATGATGCTATCATTCTGATGAAAGCATTAAGGGGTAGCCATAGAAGGAACAACTATTCCAAGTGAAACATTAAGGTATAACTTGAAAAACTGAAGTGAATTTTTCAACCTGAAAAGCACAATTGCTAATGTATTAGGGTTCTCTGAAGAGACAGAACCGATAGGGTATATGGATATCTGAGAAGAGATTTATTAAGGAAATCGTCTCACGTGTTTATGGAGCCTGAGAGGTCCCACAATAGGCTGTCTGCAAACTGGAGAACCAGGGAATCCAGGAGCATGATTCAATTCAAGTCTGAAGACCTGAGAACCAGGGGGCTGCTGGTAGAAGTTCTCCAATTCAAAGACTGGAGAACATGGAGCTCTGATGTCCAGGGGCAGGAGAAAATGGTGTCCCAGCTTCAGAAAAGAGAGTGAATTCAGCTTTCCTCTGCCTTTTTGTTCTACCTGGCCCTCCACCCATTGGATGGTGCCTGCCCAAACTGGATGAGGGTGGGTCTTCCTTGCTTGGTCCACTGCTTCAAATGCCTGTCATTTCTGGAAACACCCTTCCAGACACACCCAGAAATAGTGTTTTAGCAGCTAGCTAGATATCCCTTAATCCACTCAGATGGATACCTAAAGTTCACCATCATAGTTAATGTATTATTCTAAACTCTTGAACACATGCTAACTTATTCACATAACAATAGTAGTTATACAGTAGTATCATCTCCATGTAGGAGATGAAGCACTGAAACGTTAAATAAATTGCCTTGGAGCCAAGCAGCGTGGCTCCAGTTTGTAATCCCAGCTACTTAGGAGGCTAAAGTGGGAGAATTAATTGAAGCCAGGAGTTTGAGGCTGCAGTGAGCTATGACCATGCCCCTGTACCCCAGCCTGGGTCACAGAGTAAGACCTTATCTCAAAAAAAAAAGTTGTGACCGAGGCAGGTGGATCACCTGAGGTCAGGAGTTTGAGACCAGCCTGGCCAACATGGCGAAAAACCATCCCTACTAAAAATACAAAAATTGGCTAGGCGTGGTGTTGGGTGCCTATAATCTCAGCTACTTGGGAGGCTGAGGCAGGAGAATCACTTAAACCCCAGAGGCAGAGGTTGCAGTGAGCCAAGCTCACGCCACTTTACTCCAGCCTGGGTGAGAGAGCAAAACTCCATCTCAAAAAAAAAAAAATCACTCATTGAAGCCAGGGCTCAAATTGGAGGTTACTACACTTTTTTTTTTTTCTTTTTTTTTTTTAAGTCTCACTCAGGCTGGAGTCCAGTGGCGTTATCTTAGCTCCCTGCTCTGCAACCTCCACCTCTGGGGTTCAAGCAATTCTCGTGCCTTAGCCACCTGAGTAGCTGGGAATACAGGCATGCACCACCAGGCCCGGCTAACTTTTGTATTTTTAGTTGAAACAGGGTTTCACCATATTGGCCGGGCTGGTCTGGAACTCCTGGCCTCAAGTGTTCCATCCACCTCAGCCTCCTAAAGTGCTAGGATTACAGGCATGAGCCACCATGCCCAGCGTCTATTTAGATGAAATATCCAGAATAAGGCAAATCTACAGAGACAGAAAGTAAATTAGTGGTTGCCTGTGACTGAGAATGTGGAGAGAGTAATAGGGTATGAGCTTTCTGTCTGAGATTATGAAAATATTATAAACTTAGATCGTGATGATGTTTGCACAGCTCTGAAGATAGTGGAAGCATTGGATTGTGCACTGTGGATGAGTGGATGTTACTGTATGTTGTGTCTCAATGCTAAAAATGCAAACAACTGGGAGAAAGAGGAAAAGGGGGAAACTGAAATCCAATCAGAAATGATGAAGTAACTCACATATATCCTATCTGCCTTTTGGAATATTTTTCAACTGTTTAATAATCTGCCCCCTAGTAGATAAGGCCTAATTTCTTTGTCTGTCAAAATAAAAACCTAACTTTATCTTATAAATTCTTGCATTCTGCTTGTTACTACACTTTATGCTAGGTCCTTGGAAGATGCTCCTGAAAATAAACAGAAGTTTACTTTCTCTTGTGTTGCTTACAGCCTTCGTGGAGAGAGAAACAATGTCACAAGTAGATTGAAACCTCAACTCTTTTTTTTTTTTTTTTTGAGATGAAGTTTTGCTCTTGTTGCCCAGGCTGGAGTGCAATGGCGCGATCTCGGTTCACTGCAACCTCCACCTCCCAGGTTCAAGTAATTCTCTTGCCTCAGCCTCCCGAGTAGCTGGGATTACAGACACCTGCCACCACATCCATCTAATTTTTATATTTTTAGTAGAGACAGGGTTTCACTATGTTGGCCAGGATGGTCTCAAACTCCTGACCTCAGGTGATCTGCCCACCTCAGCCTCCCAAAGTGCTGAGCTCACAGGCATGAGCCACTGTGCCCATTCTGAAACCTCAACTCTAATCAAAGCTAAGAACTAGAGTTGCTTGATGCTAAGAGAGCCTATAAAAGGGAATTTGACCTTGAGAGGGAGGGCTACCCTGGGATAGATTTGAAGGAGAAGCTGACAATAATTGGGAATGGGACAAAGAAGAAAACAAAGGAAGGTTTTAGGCAACCTTAGAGCCTCTGAGAGTCTGATGAACTGAAAGTCTGTGGTTGCCAGATAGGTGAGATGGAAGCAAAATTGGGGTGGTCAGCAGCAACCAGGCCATGTTAAGCAGTGTGATCTCCATGCTGATGGCAGTGGGAGGCCACAGAGGTCTGCAGGAGATGACTCTCAAGTTCACTGTAGCTGCAGTATGGCATCAGATAGAACAGGCCAGAGTGGGCACTGAGGCCCTGGTCGAGAGTTGATTGCAGCTCTGGCAGTTCACGAGAGATGGTGGAAACAATATATATTCTCATGTTTTGTCGTTGCAAAAATCATATAAAATAAACATGCTTGACTCTTAATGTATGGGTTTACTAGGTAAGTTTCACAGAGAGTTGTCAGTAAAATAATTGACGTTTCTTGCCCCCGGTATGTAAACCTTGTGTCTGTAAGTGTTCTTTAAAGTTTTCCTCTGAATGCAGGTTTAGAACTATTTAAATGGCAATGGCCATAGCATCTGGGGCTTCAGAACAAGCATAATCCCAAAGCTTGGCCAGGAGCCCAAGATAACCATGTTAGAATTGCCTTGAATAGATGTGCTTACTGTATTTCCCTCATTTTGTACAACTGCATAACAGCAGTGCACTCTGTATGTCAAGTGACACTTGTCATTACAGGTCTAGTTTGTATACAGCTGCCTCAAGAACATTTTAGATTTTTCAACAATTTTCAGAATGTTGTGATTTTTCAAATTTTCAGTGGTATTTGTCTTTACTGTTGTCTTTCATTGTGAAATATAATTTCTGACCCTTAGGGCAAGAATATAAAAATGAGGGTATTCCCGTCTACTCAGGGCAGCATTCTTCTTGGAGTTTCTTTGTGGAGATATTAGAATTTACAGGTTAGAAAGTTGCCTGAGGAAGCATGAATTGTTTTCAGAGGTAACTTATCAGTAACCTAAATGAGCTATGCCATGAAAATGCACACTGCAGCTGACCGTGCATTTTACCATTTCAGGGATCTTGTCAGCTAGAATACCAACATTTTAGAAGCATTCTTTACTCTCCACCTTGATACATTTGATCTATATAAAAAATTTAAACATACTTATTAAACAGTGTCATGTGTTACCACCTGTATTGCCATATGGTTTGGGAACACTTGCTTTTCCAGATGAAAAAGGCTGTCGGATATAAATTGTGGGCTCCGAAGTCTGAACAGACTTAGATCCTGCCTGTGGGAAAGGGGATTATCCTGTCTGCCTATGTGTCTTCATCCAAAAATTAGAGAAGATGGTGCTCACTTCTTTGTTGTAAGGATCAAGTATGATTTTGCATGTGAGATTTCTGGCACAGCATGTGGCATGCAGTAAGAGCTCAGTTAGTGGTAGCTATCATTAATACCAGATTTTGCCTACATGAAACGTAGGTGTGCCAGAGCACAGAGCACAGAACATTATTCAGTACACATTTTGTCAGAATCTGTGCAGCGTGCCAAACTCTAGGCATATAAAGATAAGTTAAGACCGCTTTCATGTCCAGGAGCATGCCACACTTGGTCTAATGCGGAGGTCACAAGCTGGTTGTCAGGAGTCAGATTCAGCCCACAAATGTGTTTCATTTAGTCTATGCAACATTCTTAAGATGTTTGAGCTAAGTTTTATGAATCAGGAGATTTTCCATAAAAATCCTGTTTCCATTTTCCACTGGAAATGGACCAGCATTCCAAGCCGCCCTTCAATTATGTACTCCGAGTTTATCTCAGTCCCTGCCTTTTCACTCTTCTCTAACGCAGCCTGTTTCCCTAATGGCATCACCTTAGGTCCTCACGTCTGCATTCCTGGCCTAATCGTAGAGACAGAACTGTGGGCATGCAGATGTAGTAGCAGGAAGTGAAAACCACTGAGTCAGCAGGGGCTGGCTGGCAGAGGGCCTTGTGGACCAGGAGAAAGGACTTTATACCAAGGGAAGCCTTTGGAATGGTTTTCAACAGAGGATTATAAAGATGAGATTAACCTTTTGAAAAGATGCTTCTGGGTGCCCTTTGAAAAATCGGTTAGACCCAGTGTGGTTGCTCATGCCTGTAATCCCAGCACTTTGGGAATCTGAGGTGGGCAGATCACTTGAGGTCAGGAGTTCGTGACCAGCCTGGCCAACGCAGTGAAACCCCATGTCTACTAAAAATAATGAAAATTAGCCAGGCGTGGTGACACACATCTGTAATCCCAGCTGAGGCAGAAGAATCACTTGAACCCAGGAGACGGAGGTTGCAGTGAGCCGAGACTGCGCCACTTCACTCCAGCCTGGGTGAGAGAGCAAGACTCCATCTCAAAAAAAAAAAAAAAGAATCGGTTAGATACTTTGTTCAATTTTCAATTTTGGGAAGAAAATTATATATATATAAAATACAAAGAATCAGTTAGAAAATGCCAAAACTGAAGTCAGGAAGAGAATTAAAAAGCTATTAGAATAACTGAGATGAAAGTTAATAGTGACTGAAACCAAGGATCTGGCCATGAGGACAGAGAAATATGGACAGATTTTCAACATATACAGGGTCAGAATGGATAGGACTTGAGGGTTATGTAGATATGAAAGTTGAAGAGGGAGGAGGCAAAAATGATTCTCAGATACATCATGGATGGCTGACTGGGTGGTTGGTTGATGCTATTTACTGAGAAAAGAAACAGGAAGAAGAGCAGATTTGTGTGAAAAGAGTATTACCTTCATTCTTGTCTGTTTTTAGGTGTCTCTGTAAAACAAGAAACATCTGTCACTAAAATGGGCACTTTAAAATATGATCTCATTTATCCTGATGGAAACAGCAATAATAATAGCAATACCATCCACCTGGATTCTACGCTTATTTGTTAGGAACGGAGCAGAAACTATTGCTCTCCACCTCTGTCCTTCCCATAATGAAAGCGTTAATACTATCGTCATCTCCATTTTGCAGCTGAGGGACCAGAAGTTAATGCCCGTGCTCAAAGACTTAGAGCCTGTGAGTGCTATGGTAAGGATTCCGAGCCTTATGGACTTGACTGGGTTGACTTTTTTTATTTTTAATTTCAACTTTTATTTTATTTCTTTTTTGAGACAAAGTCTTGCTCTGTCACCCAGGCCAGAGTGTGGTGATGCAAACATGGCTCACTGCAACCTCAAACTCCAGGGCTCAAGCAATTCTCCTGCCTCAGCCTCCCAAGTAGCTAGGACTACAGGCGCGCAGTACCATACTTGGCTAATTTTTTTGTATTATTTATAGAGATGGGTTTCACCATGTTCAGTTCAGCAGTTCTATACTAACGTAACTTGATGGGTGAAAATAGGGTGGTGGTAGATGGGAGGGAGGGAGGATCATATTAGATAATGTAAGTAAATCTCTCCATAAACTGAAGAGTCCTGGAGACAGGGTCTTGCTCTATTTTCCAAGCTGGAGTGCAGTGGCAAGATCAGAGCTTACAGCAGCCTCCATCTCCTGGCCTCAAGCGGTCCTCCCACCTCAGCCTCCCAAAGTGTTGGGATTACAGGCATAAGCCACTGCGCCAGACCTTTCAACTTTTATTTTATTTTTGTATTTTTAGTAGAGATAGGGTTTCACCATGTTGGCCAGGCTGATCTCAAACTCCTGACCTCAGGTGGTCCACTGCTTTGGCCTCCCAAAGTGCTAGGATTACAGGAGTGAGCCACCAGGCCCAGCCATTCAACTTTTATTTTAGATACAGGGGGTACATGTGCAGGTTTGTTACAAGGGCACATTGTGTGATCCTGAGATTTGGGATATGATTGGACCTGTGTGAGTACATTCCCCAGTAGGTATTTTTTCAGCCTTGCCTCTTTCTTTCTCTCCTTGCCTCCTCTTGTAGTTCCCAGTGTCTGTTTTTCCTATCTTTTTTTTTTTTTTTTTTAAGATTGAATTTCAGTCTTGTCACCCAGGCTGGAGTGCAGTAGTGCGATCTTGGCTCTCTTCAATCTCTACCTCCCAGGTTCAAGCGATTCTCCTGCCTCAGCCTCCTGAGTAGCTGGGATTACAGGCACCTGCCACCACACCCAGCTAATTTTTGTATTTTTAGTAGAGACAGGTTTTTGCCATGTTGGCCAGGCTGGTCTCGATCTCCTGATCTCAGGTGATCCACCCACCTCGGCATCCCAGAGTGCTGGGATTACAGGCATGAGCCACCGTGACCAGCCTGTTTTTCCCATCTTTATGTTCATGTGTACCCAATGTTTAGCGCCCACCTATACGTGAGAACATGCAGCATTTAGTTTTCTGTTCCTGTGTTAATTTGCAGCTGCATCCGTGTTGTGGCAAAGAACATGATTTTGTTGAGTGTTTTTTTATGGCTGTGTAGTATTTCATGATGTGTATGCACCACATTTTCTTTTCTTTTTTTTTTTGAGATGGAGTCTCCCCTGTCACCCAGGCTGGAGTGCTGTGGCAAGGTCTTGGCTCACTGCAAGCTCCACCTCCTGGGTTCACGCCATTCTCCTGCCTCAGCCTCCCGAGTAGCTGGGACTACAGGCGCCCGCCACCATGCCCAGCTAATTTTTTGTATTTTTAGTAGAGACGGGGTTTCACGTTAGCCAGAATGGTCTCGATCTCCTGTCCTCGTGATCCACCTGCCTTGGCCTCCCAAAGTGCTGGGATTACAGGCGTGAGCCACCGTCCCCGGCCTTAAACATTTTCTTTATCCAGTCCACTGTTGATGGGCACCTAGGTTGATTCCATGTCTTTGCTATTGTGAGTAGTGTGGCAATGAACATATGAATGCAGGTGTCTTTCTGTAGAATGACTTATTTTCCTTTAGGTATATAACCAGTAATGGGATTGCTGGGTTGAATGATACTTCTATTTTTAGTTCTTTGAGAAATCTCCAAAGTGCTTGTCACAGTGGCTGAACTAATTTACATTCCCACCAATAGCATATAAGAGTTCCCTTTTGTCCATGGCCTCACTGACATCTGTTATTTTTTGACTTTTTAATAGTAGCCATTTAGACTGGTATGAGGTGGTATCTCATGGTTTTGATTTGCGTTTCTCTGGTGATTATCAATGTTGAGCATTTTTTCACATGTTGGTTGGCTGCTTCTATGTTGTCGTCTTTTTTTTTTTCTTTTTTTTCTTTTTTAACAGGGTCTCACTCTGTTTCCCAGACTGGAGTGCAGTAGTATGGTCATAGCTCACAGGAACCTTGAACTCCTGGGCAAAAGCAATTGTCCCACATCAGCCTCCCAAGTAGTTGGAACTATATTTGGCTAATTTTTATATTTTTTGTAGAGGTGGGGTCTCACTTCGTCGTCCAGGTTGATCTTGAACTCCTAGCCTCAAGTGATCCTCCTGGCTTGGCCTCCCAAAGTGCAGAGATTACAGGCGTGAGACACTGTGTCCAGGTGTATGTCTTCTTTCCAGAAGAGTGTGTTCTTGTCCTTTGCCTTTGCCTGCTATTTAATATGGTTGTTTTTTGCTTGTTGATTTGTTGAAGTTCCTTATGGATTCTGGATATTAGTCCTTTGTTGGATGCATAGTTTATGGATATTTTCTTCTATTCTGTAGGTTGTGTGTTTACTCTGTTGATAGTTTCTTTTGCTGTGCAGAAACTCTTTAATTATTAGGTCCCACTTGTCAATTTTTTTATTGCAATTGCTTTGGGGACTTAGTCATAAATTCTTTGTGAAGGCTGATGTACAGAAGGACATTTCCTAGGTTTTCTTCTAGGATTTTTATACTTTTAGGTCTTAATTTAAGTCTTTAATCCATCTTGAGTTAACTGTTATATATGGTACTAGAAGGGGATCCAGTTTCATTCTTCACAAATGGATAGCTGGTTATCCCAGCACAATTTATTGAATAGGGGATCCTTTCCACATTTCTTATTTTTGTCGACTTTGGCAAAGATCAGTTGGTTGTAGGTGTGCAACTTTGTTTCTGGGTTCTCTGTTCTGTTCCATTGCCCTGAATGTCTGTTTTTGTGCCAGTACCGTGCTGTTTTAGTCATTATAGCTGTATAGTATAATTTGAAGTCAGATAATGAGATGCCTCTGGCTTCATTTTTTTTTCTTAAGATTGCTTTGGCTCTTCAGACCCTTTTTTGGTGCCATACAGATTTTAGGATAGCTTTTCCTACTTTTGTGAAAAATGATATTGGTAGTTTGACAGAAATAGCATTGAATGCGTAGATTGCTTTGGGCAGTATAGCCATTTTAACAATATTGATTCATCCAGTCCATGAGCATAGAATGTTTTTCCATTTGTTTGTGTCATCTCTGATTTCTTTCAGCTGTGTTTTGTAGTTCTCCTTATAGAGCTCTTTCACCTCCTTGGTTAAATGTATCCCTAGGTATTTTTTTGTGTGTGGCTATTGTAAATGGGATTGCATTCCTGATTTGGCTCTCAGCTTGAATGTATTTGGTGTATAGAACTACTACTGATTTTTGTTCACTGATTTTGTATCTTGAAACTTCACTGAAGTCATTTATCAGTTCTGGTAGTTTTTTGGCAGTCTTTAGGGTTTTTTAGTTACAGAATCATATCTTCAGTGAAGGGAGAGAATTTGGCTTTTTATTTTCCTATTCGAATGCCTTTTATTTCTTTCTCTTGCCTGATTGCTCTGGCTAGCCCTTCCAGTACTATGTTGAATAGGAGTGGTGAGAGTGGGCATCCTTGTCTTGTTGGAACATAAGAGTTCTTAAGAGTTCTTAAAGAGGAATGCTTCCAGCTTTTACACAATCAATATGATGTTGGCTGTGAGTTTGTCAAAGATGGCTGTTAGTATTTTGAGGTACGTTCCTACGATGCCTAGTTTGTTGAGGGTTTTTATCACGAAGGTATGTTGGATTTTATTGAAAGCTTTTTCCGAGTCTACTAAGATGATAATATGGTTTTTGTTTTTAATCTTATGGACTTAATGACTTTTGAAGTATAATTGGGGTATGAACCATAATGCCTTTTTTTTTTTTTTTTTTTAAGACCAAGTCTCACTCTATTGCCCAGGCTAGAGTGCAGTGTCACAATCTCAGCTAACTGCTACCTCCATCTCCCAGGTTCAAGCAATTCTCCTGCCTCAGCCACATGAGTAGCTGGGATTACAGGTGTGCGTCACCATGCCCAGCTAATTTTTTTTTGTATTTTAAGTAAAGATGAGCTTTCACCACGTTGGCCAGGCTGGTCTTGAACTCCTGAGCTCCAGTGATCTGCCCTCCTCGGCCTCCCAAAGTGCTGGGATTACAGGCATGAGCCACCGCGCTGGGCCCTCATAAGTGTTTTTAAAGTGCTGGTATCCAAGTATGAAAAAATAGCTTAAAATGTGTTTCTAATGATTATGGGCTTCTTGTTAGGTCTTACTTCCAGGCTAGAATTCCCAGGTGTTATATCCTACTCATTTTTAAAATGAGGTCTTGAACTGTATGCTTAAAATCGAGTTTTACCCCCAATTTGTACTCCATCAACTGCTGGATTTCTGGTTTGCTATTGGGAGCAGATGTCACTGTGCAAATCTTTTTTTCTATTTCAGATGCAACATAAAAAATGCATCTGTAGCAAGAGTCTAGGAATTCCCTCTAAGGAGCAGGAAAGTGTGACTGAGTCAGCACTGGCTTCTCTTTTGTGACAGTATGCAAATTGCCAATGGCAGAGTTCAAGTGCATTCAAATATGTGGCATTTTTCACAGCTCATTGTTCTTTATATCTTGTATTCCTGAAAACCACTTGAGATTTGTGTACATGATAAATTTCCTTTTCTTGGTGATAAAAAAAGCTATAGATTTTACATTCAAGTCTATTTCCTTCAGGAAAATCTCTGGAGAAAAGCTTTTGGGTTTTTCTTCTGTTCTGTTCCTCTCACTGTAGTAAATGAGGATAATGAATGTAGAGACACCAGAGTAACAGAGAAAGTAACCTCATGAACTCAAAGATAGCAGAAATGTAAGCACACACTTTTGACACAAATTCATAGCTTTAGGCCGGGCGTGGTGGCTCGTGTCTGTAATCCCAGCACTTTGGGAGGCTGAGACAGGCGGCTCACCTGATTTCAGGAGTTCTAGACCAGCCTGGGCAACATGGCAAAACCCCTTCTCTACTAAAAATACAGAAGTATTTTTAAAATACAAAAAGTAGCCCAGCATAGTGACGCTTACCTGTAATTCCAGCTACTCGGGAGGCTGAGGCAAATCACTTGATCCCAGGAGGCGGAGGTTGCAGTGAGCCAAGATCACGCCATTGCACTCCAGCCTGGGTGACACAGTAAGACTGTCTCAAAAAAAAAAAAAAAAAATTTACAGCTTTGATGTCTACTAGCTTACATTCATTCCCAACCACTGTAACTGGTCCAATGTGGAGACTTATTCAACTTGAAATTTAACTTGCCCAGAAGGAATTACTTGCTTATCAGATTTTTTCTAAATTGAGAAAGTGATCTCACAACCGTAATTATTAGCACTCAGGGTTTAGAGAAGTAAAATGACAGGGCTCCGAACCCAGAACTCAGACTTTCTCACACTGGTCACATCTCCTTTTTTCAGAATCCCACTGCTCCTCAGAAACAAGTGCTGCTTGGGCGCTGTTCTCTGAGTCTATAAAGTTTTCAGTTTTCTGGGAAGCCTTACTTGCCCACATAATAAGAACCTATAATCTAAAATGTGTGTTGATTTGGTTCTCCTTCAAAGGGAGCTATAAATCCACCTTCTCTTTCGGAAATTAAGCAAGTTTGTATTGAGGGCCTGTTATGTCCCAGGCTCTGCACTAACCAAGCTGTAGTGACAGTGAAGAATCCTGCCTTCAGGGAGCTTTCAGAACTGCTGAGGATAACAGCAGCTAAAGATTCCATGGCATTTACTATGCATTCTATAGGCATTATTCTAAGTGTATTAATTTGTATTTTATATGAGATTGTTCTAAGGAAATTGAGACACAGAGACACTCAACTAATAAGTGTCACGGCCAAGATTTGAATCCAACTTTAAATAAGTACTTATTAAGGTTAATAAGTATTATTGAAGGACAAAGCAAGGTGCTGTGGGAACTTTTTTGTGTGTGTGAGACAGGGTCACACTCTGTCACCCAGGTTGGAGCACAGTGGTGTGATCACAGCTCACTGCAGCTTTGACCTCCTGGGCTCAAGCAGTCTTCCCACCACAGCTTCCCGAAGTGTTGGGATTACAGGCAGGAGACAGCAAGCCTGACCTGTGGGAACTTTGCTAATGTGATTTCACCTAATCCACGTGGTTAGATGAGTAGGAATTAGGCTGGAACTGACCCAGGAAAAGGCTTTTTAAGTATATTCCTCCTGCCAACTGCACAGACAAAATCAACCTACTGAGACCACAGCATTGCAGTAGAGAAAGAATTTAATTGATGCAAGACCAGCCCACGCACAGGAGAACTGGAGTTCAGTCTCCCTGAAGGCTCAGACCTTGGGGTTTTTACGGACAGTTTGGTGGGCAGGGGGCTAGGGAATGGGTGCTGCTGATTGGTTGGGGGTAAATTCATGAAGGTGTGGAAACAGTCCTTGTGCACTGATCCACCTCTGGGTGGAGCCACAGGATCAGTTGAATCATGAGTCACAAGTCCACATGGGGTCAGGTTGAAAGATATCTCAAAGAACCAAGCTTAGGTTCTACAATAGTGATATTATCTACAACTGGGGAAATCACAAACCTTGTGACCTCTAGCTACATGACCCCTGAGAAACAAGGGATTATAGAAACTGCCTCTCTTAGCAGAGAGTCCAGGC
>NW_012103599.1:542224-544593 GCF_000951045.1 Mandrillus leucophaeus
TATGGCTGCCCGAAGCTCCTAAGCTTCTCTGCCAGAAAAGAGCTGACTCTTCCCTTGGGTCTACTTTGGAAAATCCGTAGAATGTTCTTGTGTGGTTCAAGTGTCCACCCTTGGACCAGTTACTGTGGCCAGAGAGACAGGGCATTTTGATTGTCCAGCTTTGGGACAGAGATCAACCAACTTTGGGGACTGTCAGCTGGACATCTCACCCATCTGTTATACGGGGTATTGCCGGTATTGCCTTTTATGTCCACCCTTCAGAAGCTCCTTCACTTGATCACAGTAATTTTCCTGGCCCACAGAGCCTTTTCTTTCAGAGCTCATAGTGCTGTGCTGAAGATTATAGCATCATGCTGACAGAATGTGTCATATCAGTTTCTTTCATGAAATGAGATGACCTTCCTACAACCCTTCTTCAGTCTTCTTATGGAGAGGTCCCTTGCAAAGGAAACACATTAGAATGTCCCCAAACCTCAGTTTTGAAGGCATTAAGAGCTCCTTTGGTGTAATAATTGGGCAATTAGCAAATTACAAACTCATGTTTAAACACAAAACATGAAGGAAAGTGACCCAAGGTCACCGCTGTGGCTAGTGCCATGATTTTTTTCCCAATCCAAGTTTAAAATAAGCAGGCATGACTTGTTCTGACCTGATATTGAATCTAAAAATAGAATCACTATGTCATTGCTGGCTAAGAATCTTGCGTGTGTTGCTGGGAGGAAGTAAACAGTACTTTCCCTTTCCCTGGAGGTTCACTCCTCAGTTAAGAGCAAGGGCTCTGCAGCAAGATGCGTCTGGGTTCAGTTCTGGCTTGGCAAATAATAATTTAGCCTCTCTGTGCCCCAGTTACCTCAGCTCTAAATAAGAGCAATAATTGTCCCTAATACACAGGTCTGGTGTGCACACAACAAATGTGTAATATGCCTAGCTCAGTAACAGGCACAGCCATACTCAGGAGATTTTAGATTTCATAATTTTCATCATCATCATGTACCAGCTCCATCCCTTGGCTGGGATGTTTAAGGGTAATCAATATAAGAAATGGGACAGTGTATTAGACCAGATGCTTTTCAGAAATCCAATTTCCTCATTTCCTCCTTCTACATTTTTGAGGACAAGAGAAAAGGAAGGAAACTGACACTTCAGGCTCCTGCTCACCACCGCACACCTTCATGCATCTGCCATTCAGTTGTATTCATCATTTCTATGATTATTCCTTTAACGTCTGTCTCACTAGATCTGTAAATGTGCTCAGGGCAAGGGCTCCTCTGTTTTTCTTTTTCTATCTGCTGGCATGTAGTAGGTGCTCAGTAAGCACGTATTGAATTCAACTTGGCTCACAGCCCCTTATTCACGTAGCTGTTACTGCATTTTTAATGTTGCCAGAAATGAAGCTTTCCAAACACTGTTACCGCTAGTAAGTAGCAGAACCAGTCTGAACCCAGATTTTCTGGCTGTTATTACACTGCCATTTCCTTTTACTAAAAAGTGCAAATGATAAGGAAGAATAAAACCAAATTAGTACTTTCTCTATGTGATACACAAATTGGATTTTTAAACCTGTAGTTAGGGAAGTTAGGTCCTTTGTCCCACTGCTGGTTAATTGGGGTTGAAACCAAAGTCAAATTGCAGATCTGCAATATCATTTTCAAACAGAGGCACTTACTTTTGCTCCTCCTAAGGCCATTTGATACACATTGGTAGGAATAACACCAATAGTTTCCGTTTACGAGGCAGGTTAGAGTTTTTCCTCTAAAAATTCCTATGAGCCTTATTGACCTTTCCATGTCTTTTTTTCTCTCTTTTCAAGTGTGATCCTTTAAAGTAAGGGCCACAGAGTCCCCTTCACTGTGTGACCTTCCTTTCATGGCACGCTCTCAAATCCACCCAGGTGCATTTAAGATTTAAGTTCCCGAACTTTGATTCATTCAGCACTAACACTTTATAAAGCCCGTATTCTATTCTGCCATATGTTGAAGAAAGAAATAAGACAAAGTCAATCTTATTAAGATATGGGAGACACATACATAAAAAAATACAATATAATCCTGCAAATAAGTGATAAAATTAATTGGTTCATGTTGTGGAAGGGGCACCACCCAGGGGCTAAGGGAAGAATTACAAGATGAGGTGATTTTTTTGGTTCATTTTATATCATATCATCTGTTTAGGAGCAAAGTTTATAAAGGGCAGGGGAACAGTCCTAGGATCGATCTCCTAGAAGGGGAAAATTAAAGAAAATCTGAATGAGTGAGATAAGTCTGGCCCCAAAAATAATCAGTTAGAAAGTAGGCAGCTAAGTGTAGGCATGGTCATCCAGGGGACCTAGGCTCCACTGTCAGGATAGTGCTTACTGGGGTTAAATCTTT
>NW_012103599.1:547477-548136 GCF_000951045.1 Mandrillus leucophaeus
GTTTCGCCATGTCACCCAGGCTGGAGTGCAGTGGTGCGATCTTGGCTCACTGCAACCTCCACCTTCCAGGTGCAAGCATTTCTGCCTCAGCCTCCTGAGTAGCTGGTACTACAGGCACATGCCACCACTCCCGACTAATTTTTTGTATTTTTAGTAGAGATGGGGTTTCACCGTGTTAGCCAGAATGGTCTCGATCTCCTGACCTCATGATCCACCCACCTCGGCCTCCCAAAGTGCTGGAATTGATGTGAGCCACCATGCCCAGCCCCCATATTCCTATTTTTGTGGCCTTTCATTACTCTTACAAAGGGAGCTTTTGATCCCTAAGCAAGGAAGGGGTTAGTTTTAGGTGGGGACTATTATCATCTTTGCTTTCAAGTTAAACTATCCACTAAATTCCTCCCAGAGTTACTATGGCCTACATGCAGGAATGATCAAGGATGGCGAGGCGGTCAAGAAGCTAGATTGAGTCAACTATGTCACATTTCTCTTACTGTCATAATTTTGCAAAGGCAGCTTCAGCTACAAAGTGGAAGCCCAAGGACCAAAAGTAGTAGTAAACATTTGTGTTTGTTTGTTGTTTGTCTGATGGGCATGTTTTAAGAATTGTTGAATTTGAATGCTTTTAGGCTAAACCACCATCTCTGTTTGTTTTGAGA
>NW_012103599.1:551291-571202 GCF_000951045.1 Mandrillus leucophaeus
ATCTAATGGGAGCCTGGTGAAGAAAGGCTGTGTGAACATGCCTAGGAAAGAAACCTGAGGCAGGGGATGTCAAATTCAATTAAAGGCAAAAAAACAAACAAAAACCAGTTACAGAAAATACTGTGAGATACAAAGGTAAGTTAGTCCTATTTACTCTAAAGGTTGCCTCCAGCATTTCCTACAGGAGAAAAGTGTCCTTTCTAGGTCACTTCTAAGACTCTTAGCACTGTGGTTCTGGGCGCTCGTTCTGGGCCCTGCACTAGTCCCCTATAATGCATTTAGGAACATGGGGCAACTATAGCCCAATTCCATTTACTATCATCATTAGCATCTTTAGTAAATATTATTAATTGCCAGGTGTGATGCTAAGGGCGCTCATGTATTACTCCATTTAATCTTTTCAGCATCCTGAAAGTATAGCTACTTTTATTTTTTTCCATTTTACGGATGGGGAAATCAAGGCTTGAAGAGGGCAAATAACCTGTTCAGGTTTGTAGAACACTTTTTTTTGTTTGTTTGTTTGTTTGAGACAGAATCTTGCCCTGTCATCCAGTCTGGAGTGCAGTGGCGCAATCTCAGCTCACTGCAACCTCCACCTCCCCAGGTCAAGTGATTCTCCTGTCTCAGACTTCCGAGTAGCTGGGATTACAGACACCCAGCTAAGTTTTGTATTTTTAGTACAGACAGGGTTTTACTATATTGGCCAGACTGGTCTCAAACTCCTGACCTCAGGTAATCCGCCCCCCCTTGGCCTCCCAAAGTGCTGAGACTACAGGCATGAGCCACCGCGCCCGGCCAGGTTTGCAGAACTCTTAAGTTGAAGAGCTAGGATCACAAACTCCTAGCATTCCATTCATTATACAAGTTATCCCTATCTTCCAGATCAGCTTACCTACCTGCTGTCTGGGTTCTACACCTCACCAACCTGGTGTCTCTCAGATGTTACCAAGAAGACAGAGTAAACCCATGCTTTCTGCTGTCCAAACCAGTCTCTCCTGTTCCCTGCTTTGTCCAAGCCCAGTTGCAGGAGTTTATGCCTTAAAGTGAACCATCATATGATAATTTCCCCTGAAAATGTGCCTACTAAAAAAAAGATAGGATATGATGGGAGGCAGACATGAACATTCTGGTCAATTTATTGGTGTTATTATTTATTTCAGTTAATACACTGCCCTTTCGCTCTGCTTCAGCTTTCCACATGTTTAGGCAATTTGGATTCTCCCAAGTCTGGATTCTGCACTCCTCCATGGAGTTTAGAGCTAACTTACCTTTATCCCATAGTATTTTCTGTAACCGTGGTTTTTTTTTTTGTGCTTTTTTTTGTTTGTTTGTTTGTTTTAATTCTAATTGAATGTCTTAAGGGGAAAAAACTCTAATTCAGGATTTGAGCCCTGAACAGATAGGTTTATAGGGATATTAGTGTGACAGAAAAAGAAAAAACTCTGGCTAGAATGACCATCAAACGATATCTGGCCGAGTGTGTTGTTGCTCCTGTAGTCCCAGCTACCCAGGAGGCTGAGACAGGAGGATCACTTGAATCCAGAAGTTTGAGGCTATAACAAGCTCTGCCAATTGGGTGTCCACACTAAGTTCAGCATCAATATGGTGACCTCCGAGGAGGAGGGACCACCAAGATGCCTAAAAAGGGCAGGTCAAAACCCGTGCTGATGAGTAGTGAGATCATGCCTGTGAAGAGCCCACTGTGCTCCAGCAGCAACATAAAAAGACCCTGTCTTTATTTAAAAAAAAAAAAAAAAAGAAGGAAGGAAGGAAGGAAAGAAAGAAAGAGAGAAAGAAAAGAAATCTGGTAGGTCTAAGGCCTCACAGATCTGAAAGGGCTGAAAAAAACATTTGGAAATGACAAGGCTGCATTCATTTCTAAGTCAGTCCAGTGGGTGAATGAAACTTTTTTGCCCAGTGTTTCGGTCATTTTTGTAGTAGACTGAAGCCCAATTAAATGTACTGACTGCTGAAATTGGAAAGTGCAGTTGGGCCTTCCAGTGCTGCTAATTGGTTGTGTCTTTTACATTTCAGGAAGACATGTCCCAGGTGATTGGCCAGGGCATGGTAGCAGATCAGCAGAAGGCACTGGAATACCCACCTGACAATGTACACAACTTGTACTTCAGGTTTTGCTCTACTGGAGTAGCATGTGTTATAGACTGGGTTCCAAAAGAAAAGGAGGTGATTGCAATGAGATCAGATCTTTTATTACTTGACAGGAGGTTGTGGAGTGTCATGCAACCTGAAATCAAGCCACAACTGTATCATTGATTCTGTGCAAGTTGTATGCAAATATCCTGTGTTCACGTCTCTGTCCCAACCCCATAAGCAGATGTTTAAAAGGGCATCCCTGGCTGGGCATGGTGGCTCATGCTTGTAATCCCAGCACTTTGGGAGGCCAAGGCAGGCAGATTGCTTGAGGTCAGGAGTTCCAGACCAGACTGGCCAACATAGCACATCTGCTAAAAATACAAACATCTCTTCCAAAAATACAAAAATTAGCCAAATGCGGTGCATGCGTATAGTCCCAGCTACTCAGGAAGCTGAGGCATCAGAGTCACTTGAACCTGGGAGGCAGAGGTTGCAGTGAGCCAAGATTGCGCCACTGCACTCCAGCCTGGGTGACAGAGCAAGATGCTGTCTTTAAATAAATAAATAAGTGGTATCCCTGAAAACACCCTTGCACTTAAATAAATTCTATCTAACCAGGTACAGTAGTACATACCTGTAGTCCCAGCTACTCAGGTAGCTGAGGCAGAAAGATTGCTTGAGCCCAGGAATTCCAGACCAGCCTAAGCGACATAATGAGACTCCATCTCCAAAAAAAATTCTGAGAGCACCATGTCTTACACAATGTTAGAAATAAAAATTACAAATGGAAGAATTTCTATAAAATAACTTTAGTGTTCCTTACATTTGAATTTAACTTCTCTTAAAGAACTATAAACTTTTATCAAATTTTTATACTTTTATTACTGTTGAGCTTTTTCCTTGCTTTTTTTAAGTCCAGATTTTCATATCTATGTACTAATCTACGCTTTTATGTGTCTAAAAGTATACATTGTTACTATGTTAGCTATTTTTATATTTAGGAAGCTATAGATTACTAGAGCTTACAGGAAATACATATTTCAAACATTGCCAAAGAAAATGCCTTTGAAAATTCTTTTAAATTATATGCTAAAAACCCAAAGTAAAAAAAAAAATAGATACAGAATGAACCTTAAAAATAACCAAATTCAGTTCAACTGAAAACCTGTAAGCAATTTTTTTTTTTTTTTTTTTTAAGAGACAGGGTCTTACTCTGTCACCCAGGCTGGAGTACAGTAGTGCAATCATAGCTCACTGTACCCTCAAACTCCTGGGCTCAAGCAGTCCTCACACCTCAGCCTCTCAAAATGTTGGGATTATAGGTGTGAGCTACTGCATCTGGCCAATTATAATTTTTTTAATTTGAAAGCAGGTTTTGCTTGAATGTATTTGCAAATACCATTAAGGTGTTAATACTTTGTATACTCCCAGCCAGGCACAGTGGCTCATGCCTGTAATCCCAGCACTTTGGGAGGCTGAGGAAGGTGGATCACCTGAGGTCAGGAGTTCAAGACCAGCCTGGCCAACATGGCAAAACCTCATCTCTACTAAAAATACCAAAATTAGCCAGGCGTGGTAGCGGCCGCCTGTAATCCCAGCTACTCAGGAGGCTGAGGCAGGAGAATCACTTGAACCCAGGAGGCGGAGGTTGCAGTGAGCTGAGATCACAGCACTGCACTTCAGCCTGGGTGACAGAGCGAGACTCCGTCTCAAAAACAAACAAACAAACAAACAAAACTTTATATACTCCCACCTACCTCAAGCACATAACAAACACCTCTAAAGTATTACAACCATAGAATTTTAGAGCTAGGGCGAATCCTAAATAACATCTTACATTCTTCTTCTTGCAGAACAATGAGCACCTAAACTTCTAAATTATTCTCCTTTCGGAAAGTGATTTTAAGCCCTTTCTGTGGCTTCCAAAGAGAAATGGCCCAGAGGTCAGTGGGCATCCTGTGCCGTCAGGCTGGCAGCTCATTATACAGAACCTTCCCACCCTCTGAGCTGCTCCAAAATGGAATGAGCTTCTTCAGGAAAGGAATTTTCCATCCCTGAAGGTTTTCAATCAGAAGCTGGCCGATCATGTATTGATATGTTCTAAAAGGACATAAAAGCATTAATAGCTGTTATTAATTAAGCCTAAATTATTTCTGGCACAGTGATGGGTTTATTTATTTACCTTTAATCTTCACAACAACCTTGCAATATATAGATGTATCACCCGTTTATAGATGGGGCAGTCAAGTGACTTGTCTGTGGTCACACAGCTAATTAGTGATAGCAAACTTAGCAACATATACCTTCTTTTGAGTCATGATTTTTATTTTCCTATCATGCGGCCCTGATGAAATGTAAATCCTTTCTCTAGAAAAACACTGACAAGTACAATTTTGATACAACTACAAGGGTATTTTACAACTAAACCAGTGGTTCTTAACCCTGTTTTATAATAGAAACACCTAGGGAGCTTTTAAAAAGTCACAAATGCTAAGACCCTCATCCCAGACCAAATAAACTGGCATCTAGGGATGTGGATCCCAGGCAAGTTTTTTTGTTTTTGTTTTTGTTTTTTCAATTGAGACTTATCGTTTAAAGTTAAACCATAGATTAAGCCAGCGTTTCTTAAAAGATTAAGTCTTAAGCAGTAAGTCTCGATCAAAAAAAAAAAAAAAAAAAAAAAACTTGCCGGGGCTCCACACCCCCAGATGCTAGTTTATTTTGTCTGTGATGGGGATCCTAGCATCTGTAATTTTTAAAAGCTCCGTAGGTGTTCGTATTATGAAACAGAGTTAAAAACCACAGGTTTAGTTAGGTTGGATGACCTATAAAGTCCATCTCAGTTCTTATAATATGGTAACATACAACAGCAAATCCATTCTTTCTGATCTTTCTTACATAGTAGTTTGGTTTTGTGCCAATGAATGAGTCATGGGAACACTCCTTTATCCATCACCACACATACCGACAACTGGAGGCCTGCCTCTATGTATATATGTTTGGACATTTCACTTGGATTCTATGGACTGCTTCCTTATTGTTAAATTGAATTCAATTCCACGAATATCTATCAGGGACCTATTATGCACCAGATGCTACATGAAACTGGGATATAAAGAAAAGCAACAATCATCTTGTGCAATGGAAAAGTCATAATTTGGTAATCTAGACTGCTCTCTCTAGTGCTTTCCTGTTTTTAAAGTCGCATGATTTTTCATAAAAGAACTCCGCAGCTTGCACCCAGCTTTGTTGGGAATCCATGTTCTTTCTCGAGGTGATACAAAACGTAAGTTGGATGTAAGTACTGTGTGAGTTAAGATACAGGCTCATTTACTGCAAGAAGTTCTCTTTAGCATAAGAATCTGTGTGTGGTCAGTTGGGGGATGATATGGTATCTCCAAAGTGTCACAGACCCAAGCACCTCTTATCTGATTACTATACTATTCTTATTTGATTACTCTACTATCCTCAAATGGTGGCACCCATTCTTTGGTTTAAGAGGGCTGCTTCAGTTATTTCCAACACATCTGCATTCCAAGCAGTGGGAAGGGGAAGGCAGGATCTTTCTCCTTAGGAGAATGACCTAAAAATTGTACATTCACTTCTGTTTACATCCCATTGACCAGGACTTAGCCTATTGGCACACTGCCCTCAATGAGGCTAGTAAATGTGGTCCTTAGAATAATTGGATATCTAAGTCCTCTTAATGTTCTGTTTTCTTATAGTAACCCCTTATTTGTCCTTTTCCACTTCCTTCCTTTTAAAATCACTGATAAATGTGTAATTGAATAAGTCTTTTTTTAGTCAGTATTAAATGATGGTGATAGTGGTTGGGCACTGTGGCTTATGCCTGTAATCCCAGCACTCTGAGAGGCTGAGGTGGGTGGATTGCTTGAGTCTAGGAGTTTGAGACCAGCCTGAGCAACATAGCAAAACCCCATCTTTACTAAAAACTACAAAAAAATTAGCCAGGTGTGGTAGTGTGCACCTGTAATCGCAGGTACTCAGGAGGCTGAGGTAGGAGAATCACCTGAGCCCAGGAAGATCAAGGCTTCAGTGAGCCGAGATCACACAACTGTTCCAGCCTGGGTGCCAGAGTGAGACCCTGTCCAAAAAAAAGAAAAGACAGTGATAGAAAAGCTGCAGGAGAAAACAAAAGAACATCCATAGAATCATTGCCTATCAGCTGTTTGATACTTTAAGCTTGTAGCATTCTTCAACTATTGACTTTCAGTTCTACCTCGTTCTCTAATTAGCCGCGTGACTTCAAATATGTCACTTGACATTTATGCTTGGTTTTCTGCAAAAAGAAAAAAAGTAATATTTAACTGTCAGGATTGTTCATGTGATTGAATGAATGTATGGATGTGAAAGTGTTTTGGAAACTAGAAAGCCCAGTGCATGTGCACAATGGATGGTATTGTTTTGTTGTTACTGCACACTGCACAATGCCCTATATTGAGGCAGGGCTTTCCACTGACAGAATCTTGAGGTGTTACAGTTACAGTTACAGTTCTGGAGCAGTTACCTGGGTCCTATTTCTAGACTCCAGGGGCAGCCTGACTACCGGACTCTTCCAGCTGGGGAATGGTTCCCTAGCCAACTGCAGATCCAGAAGGCAGGTCAGGTTACTACCTATATTTCTTAACTGCCTGTTAAATAAGCAAGGAGTCCTTTTGGTTTTTCTTAGTTTATGAATGTATGTATGTATGTATGTATTTTTGGAGACGGAGTTTCATTCTTGTTGCCCAGGCTGGAGTGCAACAGCACGGTCTCGGCTCACTGTAACCTCTGCCTCCTGGATTCAAGCAATTCTCCTGCCTCAGCCTCCAGAGTAGCTGGAATTACAGGCATGTGCCACCATGCCTGGCTAATTTTTGTATTTTTTTTAGTAGAGATGGGGTTTCACCATGTGAGCCAGGCTGGTCTCGAACTCCTAACGTCAGGTGATCCGCCTGCCTCAGCCTCCCAAAGTGCTGGGTTTACAGGCATGAGCCACCAGGCCTGGCCTCTTAGTTTTTTAATATTAATATTCATTGGAGGTACTGTCAGCAAAAATCCAGAATTACAAGTTAATTTTTCCCAAACTCACACAGTAAAGGCCCCATACCTTCCCTGAATTACAAGTTCACTTTCTACCCTGAGTTTCTCACATCTTCAGTTTTGCTTTTCTTTCTTCACTCATTCACTTGTTCATTCATTCATCAAGCACTTTATTGAGTCCCTACTATGTCCAGGCACTGGGTATCATAGTGGAATAAAGCACAGTTCCTTTATGTGAATTAAATGTCACTGATGTAACTGGCATTTAGTAGGCTTTCAGGAGATGTTGGTTTTCTTTGCCCCTCATTTTGCTTAATTAACCTACCAAATGCACCTTTGACTCTAGTGTGTCGAGAAGAAATGGAGAATGTTGATGCTCTAAACATCCCCAGCATAGATTGTTTTTCAATGTACACAAGACAGATAAGTCACTTCAAAGTCCGTAGATAAAGGGGCTTCTTGCGGATTTCATCAGAATGAGTAGAAATTGCAAAATAATTTTTGTTTTGCCTCCCACCCCCAGCTTCATGTGCAGATCACACTGACAGAGTATCTTCAGCTTTTATCTTTCCTCCCTTCCTTGATCTGCCCTTCATCAAAGCATTTTAGTTGTAAAGTTAAATAGGGAAGCATGAGGAATGAGCATAAATTATCCTAACTTCTTGCCACCCTCCAACCTTATATTCTCAGAAAACATCATTGGAGTGCACCATTGTTTTGGCAACAATACACCAGTTTGAAGGTATTTTCTTGTTACCTTTCTCTTTTTTGATATTCATCTAATTTTCCTTTCTTTTGTAGGCTATCAGCCAGATGAAACAGCAAAAATATCCAACAAAAGTCTCCTTCAGTTCACAAGAGATACCATTAGCACCAGATTCATCGTACCATTCAACAGACGCAGACTTCATAGGCTATGGTATGATTCTTTCCCTGAGCAGATCTGGCTCATTAAGCCTTAGAGAAGGCAAGGGATCATAATGTCCTAAAAAGAGAACTGGACCAGGAGGCGAAAGCCTGACTTTGGATGCTTCCTCCACTTCCTTAGCTTTGGGGCTGGGATAGGCCACTTCATTTCCTACACCATTTTCCTCCTCTCTGCCGTCGCCATTGCCTATTGCTTTTTGAATATAAAAGCGCGAGAACAGAAAAGGACCTCAGTAGGTCAGGAGTTCAAGACCAGCCTGGTCAACATGGTGAAACCCCGTCTCCACTAAAAATACGAAAAATTAGCCGGGCATGGTGGCGCATGCCTGTAATCCCAGCTACTCAGGAAGCTGAGGCAGGAGAATCACTTGAACCCAGGAGGCACAAGTTGCAGTAAACTGAGATCGCACCCCTGCACTCCAGCCTGGAGTGACAGAGTGAGACTCTGTCTCAAAAAAAAGAAAAGAAAAGGACCTTGGTAAATGTTATTTGACTCTGAGGCTTCTGTATTATTCTTCTCTGATCTCTACAAAAGATCATATTTCGGTCTTGAGTAATATCTCTTTAAAAATCCTATCAAACCCAATTTTTAGTCCTGCAAATGTTGCTATAAGCTGTTTGAAGAATGTTGATTTTCAATGCTTAACCAAATTGGTATTCACATTCTCTCTTTAAATTCCTGGCTTGAGTTATGTTGACTGGGGGTTGAAAATAGAACTTTATAATGAATAATAGGTATTTCTACTTTGCTTTTTTTTTTTTTTTTTTTTGAGACAGAGTCTCACTCTGTCACCCAGGCTGGGGTGCAGGAGGGTGATCTCAGCTCACTGCAACCTCTGCCTCCCGGGTTCAAGTGATTCTCCTGCCTCAGCCTCCTGAGTAGCTAAGATTACAGGTGCCCACCACCATGCCCGGCTAATTTTTGTATTTTTAGTAGAGACAGGGTTTCACCATATTGGCCAGGCTGGTCTCAAACTCTTGTCCTCAAGTAATCTGCCTGCCTCAGGCTCCCAAAGTGCTGAGATTACAGACGTGAGCCACTGTGCCCAGCCCTACTTTGCTTTTGTGCAGTATACATCAGTAAAAAACTCTTTAAAAGACAGTACTCACCAATGGCAAAGCATAACCCTACATTAATTTAGCAGTCCTGAAATCTTTGTGGTATTTGTCTTTTATATATTTTTCATAAATATTAACTTCATAAAGTTCATCTGGCAGGTACCATTTTAAAGCACTGTGGTTGTACTAAAACACTTGATACATGTGGTCAGAAAACTATGGCGCATGGGTCAAATCTGGCCTACCAGCTAGCTGTGTATGGTCTACAGGCTAAAAAAGGTTTTCACTTTTTAAAGGTTGAAAAAACACCAAAGAACATTTTATTAAAAATTCTATGAAATTCATATTTCAATTTCTACAAATACAGGTTTATAGACACTCATTTATTTCTGTATTGTCAGTGGCTTTTTTCACACTATAATGATGGCATTAAGTGGTCGCAACAGAGACAGTCTGGCCTATAATGCCCTAAATATGTATACTTGGCACTTTACCAACAATGCATGCTGAGCATGGAGGTAGACGAGCTGAGTTTTGGTAATATATATCACATATTTATACTCAGATGACAGAAATTCAGCATCCTTCCTGGTTTTCATTCTCATGGTTAAATAAATAAATAAATAAATGAAGTTCATCATCCTACAGTTGAATCTATAGATATTTTATTCATTTACTCATCTACTTACCACGCATTTATTGAGGACTTGGTATGAGCCGGGTTTGGGGCTGGATTCCATGAGAGAAGTAAATAAAAAGACTGACTCAGGACTGGCTGGGGTGAGGCAGACGTGGAGGAGGGAAAAGAAATTCCATCTCCAGGATGTCTCACCAGATGTTTTTTCTCTCTTCTTGCTGAGGAGACTATGCTAGTCATTTACAAAAGCAGTATAAGCTTTTTATTTATTTATCTATTTATTTATTTGAGACGGAGTTTTGCTCTTGTTGCCCGGGCTGGAATGCAGTGGTGTGATCTCGGCTCACTGCAACCTCTACCTCCCGGGTTCAAGTGGTTCTCCTGCCTCAGCCTTCCTAGTAGTTGAGATTACAGGCATGAGCCACCATGCCTGGCTAATTTTGTATTTTTAGTAGAGACGGGGTTTCACCATGTTGGTCAAGCTGATATCGAACTCCTGACCTCAGGTGATCAGCCCACCTCAGCCTCCCAAAGTGCTGGGATTACAGACGCGAGCCACCACACCTGGCCTAAAAGCCATATAAACTTTTTAAAGCACCCATGAAAGTGTGCCACTATCATATGTTGTTTTTATTGTAAATTAATGGGAAATGTAGTATAAAATACATATGCTGCAAAAAGATTTAGAGACAAATTTGGTTTACAATTTAATATTCTGCCTTGCCTCTATCTTACCTAGAGCGTGTTTCTTTTTGTTTTATTGTCAAACTTTTTCTCTAAAGAAGTCGATAGTAAATATTTTAGGATGTGGTCCACACAGCCTCTGTTGTAGTTTGTCACCCCTGCAATTGTAGTGTGCTAGCCACATAGGCTGGCCACAGGCTACTTCTAAATATGGCACTTTTTATGGTTGTGTCACTGAATTTCTTGCTCCTAACCAGGAGGCCTTTAGATTAATCAATCCCATATGGACAGGAACAGCAGATATATGAATATCCACAATGTGCCAGACTGTGGGCTGAGCACCTCACACACACTGTTCGTTTAGTTCCTCTAACAGCCTCTTTAATAGAAAAATAACATTTTTCTGATGAGAAGTGAGCTCCACTTTCACCCTCCTGTTAACTTCCTGCTTAGGAACTCAACTGTGGCTCTCTGCCACTCCAAAACCTTTTCATCCCAAAGACCATGATTATCACTTAGTTAGAGCAGAACCCCCACAGGCTCACCTGCAGCCTGTTTTTCTTTTATACCAGTGATTGACAAGCTTTTTCTATAAAGAAGTAGATAGTAAATATTTTAGGCTTATGGACCACACAACCTCTGTTGCAGTTACTCACCCCTGCCATTGTAGTATGCTAACAGCCATAGGCTAGGCATAAATGAATTCGTGGGTTTGTGTTCCAATACGACTTTATTTACAGACACTGAGATTTAGACTCATATCATTTTCACATGCCTTGAGACATTATTTTGCTTTTGATCTTTTTTCAAGCTTTTGAAAGTGTAAAAGCCATTCTTGATCCATGGGCTGTAGTCCACTGACCCCTGCTTTTACATAGGTTTGATGAGCATTGGGATCTCACCTCAGCTCTGTGCATTAGCTGCAGCTGACCAGCAGATGGGGCCCTCTCTCATCAGCCCTTGCCTGAATTGTATCATAATGTAGGAAACAATATTCATGGTGATCAAACTTAGTGATCAGAAAATATGACATTCTCTGGAGATTATGATTTGTATGAGCATCTCTTGAAATTATTCAACATTTTGAATGTTTTGAGGTTTTGTTGTTGTTGTCGTTTTGAGATGGAGTTTCACTCTTCTTGGCCAGGCTAGAGGGCAATGGCACTGTCTCAGCTCACTGCAACCTCTGCCTTCTGGGCTCAAGCGATTCTCCTGCCTCAGTCTCCTGAGTAGCTGGGATTACAGGCATGAGCCACCATGCCCAGCTATTTTTTGTATTTTTAGTTGAGACGAGGTTTCACTATGTTGACCAGGCTGTGCTCGAACTCCTGACCTCAGGTGATCCTCCCACCTTGGCCTCCCAAAGTGCTGGAATTACAGGCGTGAGCCACCACGCCCGGCCGAATGTTTTGAGTTTTTAATAGGTTACGTTCAGTTATCTGGAAAATGCATGTAAGTAGATTTTATGCTGGATAAACAGGTGTTATTAAACATTTTTTTCTTAGCCTATAAACATTTTTTCCCTCACTCTTTGGGAAAACCCAACTGAAAACAATTGTTTTTAAAAATAAAACTTTGTAAAAAAGCAATAACTTTTAAATAAACTTTTCCTCTATGAACCCCACAAGTAATTTTTGAGTCCTGTGTTTATAATACATTTTGCCTTACTATGTAATATATTTGGGGATAAATTTTAGATAATTGTTATTTTCAGATATTTCATACTTTATCGATTATATCCTTTATACATCTTAATAATTTAATTCATCTGATATGCTCTAATTGAAAGTATTTAGGCACTGTTTCTTAACTAGTATTCTATAGCTCAGAATCTCCTGTTATACCAGCCTTTATTCTCATTGTAACATAGGCCTTCATGAACCTAATCATTTAATCATTGTAATTTTTCTATACAGATTTTCATGATGTATTTTTAGATTTTAAAACTTTTAGCCAGGCGCAGTGGCTCACACCTATAGTCCTAGCACTTTGGGAGGCCAAGGCAGGCGGATCACCTGAGGCCAGGAGTTCGAGACCAGCCTGGCCAACATGGCGAAACCTCGTCTCTACTAAAAATACAAAAATTAGCCAGGCATGGGGGCATGTGCCTGTAATCCCAGCTACTTGGGAGGCTGAGGCAGGAGAATCGCTTGAACCCAGGAGGTGGAGGTTGCAGTGAGCTGAGATCACACCACTGCATTCCAGCCTGGGTGACACAGTAAGACTCTGTCTCAAAAATATAAATGAACAAAATAAGATTTAAAACTTTCAAGTAAAATTGATGGGTTGAGGGGTGGGAGTTATCATTTTAATCTCAACAGTGTCACCCCTGGCTGAATAGGCAGGAATGACCCAGCTTTTTGCTTCGTGGTGTTTGTCACGTGCAAGCCCCACACTCCCCACGTGATGGAACGTGCAGGCTGAGCTGCAACTCTTACTTGCCAGTCATGCTGTGTTCAATTCTTTTTCAGGTGGTTTCCAGGCTCCTCTGTCAGTGGATCCCGCAACGTGCCCCATTGTCCCTGGACAGGAAATGATTATAGAAATATCCAAGGGACGTTCAGGGCTTGGTCTCAGCATTGTGGGAGGAAAAGACACACCGTTGGTAAGTTTCTAGAAGTAAAATGTATCCAGTCATAGAACTAGTTGTTGAGGTTAATTTTGACCCTGCGCCATGACTCTGCAAGACTTGCCTTTTTCATAGTATGAGGAGAAAACGTGATTATAAATAGATGTGCATCCATAGTCTAGCTAGTTTTCAAGTTTTTCTCAGTGTTTAATTTTCATCAGTGCTGGGCGCAGTGGCTCACATTTGTAATCCTAGCACTTTGGGAGGCCAAGGCAAGTGGATCACTTAAACCCAGGTGTTCGAGACCAGCCTGGGCAACATGGCGAAACCCCATCTCTACAAAAAGTACAAAAATTATCTGGGTGGGCCGAGTGCCGTGGCTCACGCCTGTAATCCTAGCACTTTGGGAGGCTGAGGCAGGCAGATTACTTGAGGTAAGGAGTTCAAGACCAGCTTGGCCAACATGGTGAAACCCTGTCTCTACTAAAAATACAAAAATTAGCCGGGCATGGTGGCACACACCTATAGTCCCAGCCATTCTGGAGTCTGAGGCAGGAAAATCACTTGAACCCAGGAAGTGGAGGCTGCAGTGAGCTGAGATCATGCTACTGCACTCCAGCCTGGGCAACAGAGCAAGATTCCATCTCTCACAAACACACACAAAAATTAGCTGAGTGGTGTGGCATGCACCTGTATTTAAGGGGATGCCTCGCACATAGTAAATGTTCAGTAAGTAGGAACTATTGTTATTCTTGTTACCATTATTTAATGGAATGATAGATAAAAAGTATACATCAGGCCGGCATGGTAACGAAGGCAGATGGATAGCTTGAGGCCGGGAGTTTGAGACAGCCTGGGCAACATGGCAAGGCCTCATCTCTACAGATAACTTTTTTTTTAATTAGCAAGGCGTGGTGGTGCACACCTGTGTTTCCAGCTACTCAAGAGGCTGAGGAAGGAGGATCACTTGAGCCCAGGTGTTTCAGGCTGCAGTGAGCTATGATCATGCCACTATACTCCAGCCTGAGCAACAGAGCAAGGCCCTGTCTCTGTTTAAAAAAAAAAAAAAGATACATGAATTATTCCAGCCCAGCAATTTAGGATTCATTTTACACTGACCATTTTCATATCTACTCATGATTTTTTTTTTTAGAAGTTGGTCTAGAATGTTACTGTTTCCTGGCATTATTGATTTTTTATTTTATTTTATTTTTTTAAATAAATAGAGATGGGGTCTTGCTATGCTGCCCAAGCTGGTTTTGAACTCCTTGGCTCAAGCGATCCTCCTACCTTAGCGTCCCAGAATTCTGCAATGAGAGGCATGAGCCACTATGCCTAGCCAGGATGATTGATTTTTCATTATTCAGTACCTTTTGTTTATTTCTACTCAGTAGCACGATTATAATGAAAACTTTTCCTGGGTTTTGATTTACTCAAGATGTGATTAATCAATGCATGTGTGTCTGTGTGTGTGTGTGTTTAATACCTGCATATTATACAAAGTTAAATTGACACAAAAGGAAAATTGTGTGTGTGTGTATTTAATACCTGCATCTTACACAAAGTTAAATTGCCATAAAACAAAAAAAGTGAAAAATAAATCTCCCCCCTACCTTTTTGCCCTAGCTCTGCGCTTCACTACCAATCCTTCCTAAAACACCAGGGCCTCTCCGTAGAGACAATCACTCTTGTTAATGAATATGTTTTAAACGAATATTTTGGTATTTCTTTTGCCCATTTTATTTAGTAAGCAATAAATTGTACATGCCAGATAACACAAATATATCAGGGTCTATAAAACTATTTTTTTTCCACATTGGGCAGTAATCTAACATTTTTGTGGTGGTACTATCGGGGGTGGGGGGATCCTATTCTACTTTTGTGTAATAAACATTAGTCCCCTAAAGCACTAGGAAACTCGAGAACAGCATAGGCGATTGAAACTAGGGTCTTGATGATGCAGGAGTTTTCTCTTGACCCCTTCATCAGACTTGCAACAGGGGTACTCCGTTTACTTGGACCGCCGCACTCAGCCTGTTGTGGGAGGGAGCGCATGTGAGAGCAAGTGCAGGATCCAGCTGACCGCTTTGGGCGCTGGCAGGAGCAGGCTCTGTGGGGTCCCCTCGGCCAGACCAGGTGGGGGTGCCTGTGACCCCTGAAGCCCCAGAGAGTATGTTACAATGCTCAGCTCCGCCGTACCTGGACAGCGGTGCGTTATCAGTTCAGTGGGCCCCTTGCCTGTTGCATGGGGCAGCTGCTCCCCGCCAGCGGGGGCGAAGGGCCAGTGTGACAGCCTTTTTTGGGTACCCACACTGGGTGAGTCCCAAGCTCTTGTCTGGCGTCCAAGAAGAATTAGGTTGCACAGACACTTGAAGGATAGTAGAGAAGAGGAATTTTATGTAGCAATGGAAGTGGCTGTCAGTGGAGAGGGGAGCTGGAGAAGGGATGGCACAGGCGGAGTCTTCCCGGAAGTCCAGCCGGCTGTTCTCTAAAGTTAAGCCGTCTCTCCTCCAAAGCCCAGCCGTCCCTCTAAAGTGAAGTTGCTTCTCCTCAGTCAAGCCACTTCTCTCGTCTACCAAGTGAGTCTCTGAGGTCTTTGTAGGCACAGGATGTGGGGCGGGCGGGCCGTAGGTAGTTTTGGGAAAGGCAACATTCGGTTGGTAAAAAGATATTATTCAGAAAGAACCAATCAGGAGAGAGCACACAAACAGGGATCGATGTTATCACTTTGGACCAAGGGTTTCGGGCTTCTAGGCTCAAAGGTGGGGTTTTGCCGGGGATCTGCCCCTGTCTGCCTAGAATTTCTCTGCCTCCTGTCCCGATTATTAATGCCTTTTACATGTTTGCTGGTCATGGTCCTTCCCTTTCCTACCTTTGGGCCCAGTCTAGAAAATCCTGGCTTTGAGCCCCACCCTGCTAGTGAACCACTTCACCTGAACCTGAAAGAATTTTGTCTCCTTCAGCTTGATAAAAGTACTGGTAAAATTTTTCTCTGGAGTTCATGATAATTTGAAATGTCCTTGAATTCTCCTTTTGCCTTTGCAAGCGGGAGCTGCTGTGTGGCTTCATACATACAGGAATTTTGTCTGTGCTGTATCTTCTATTAGTATTTTTAATAATTCTTTGTAATTTTATGTCATCTGGTCTCTCAGCAGTTCACAGAAACACTTTGACTAGCACCAGCCACCCAGCTAGCTCCCACTTTATGTAGAAGCTCTCACATACCATCAACGTAGGACCAGGCCAGACCATCGTTCCCCAAACCTACATGTGCACTCCAGCATCTCAGACTTTGCCCTGCTTCCCTGAATTTGCTGTCTTCTGCCCTCCTCCCGCTCCCATCAAGCTTCTCTACTTCCTCTAAGCCACTCCTCCCCATGAAGTCTTCCCTGGGTTTCATGATCGGTCCTCAGCCAAACTCAGAGGTGATGCTGACCATTCCTCTCTTTTAGCTCTCAGTCATATTCCCTCTCTACCATTTACTAGCTGGGGCAGATTTCTTAACCTCTCAGTCTATTCCATACTGTATTTACCGAGATAATAATACCTTGTAGACTTACTAGGATGATCAAAGAGATGACCTTCATAGGCTGCTTAGCACACAGTGAGCAGCTGCCCATGGCACATACCTTCTCCAACTCTCTGTTTTCACATATGCAAAATGACCTTAATATTCCTGACTTGTTGAGCTATGGTGTGGATCAGACATCTTATAAACAGTGGAATATATATATATATCGTCAAACCAAGGCCCCTAGTATTCAGAAACTACTGGTTGACCCTGAACATTGAGTGATGGCTCCTTCCCAAGGCCTGTTTCCACACTTTCCCGAGGAGGTGTTCCTGAATATTAAAAACAATAATCCTGGGAAATTACAGTTTAAATTCTGTAGTGAATTCCCTCGTAACAGAAAAGTAACCTTCTGATTATTTTTGTAAATATAAGTCTTTACATTGCTTTTTATATGGGAATAGATTTCCTGTAGTAAATCGGAAGAGTTTGATCAGTACGTCCAGCCTAGCTGAATGAGTTGTGGTTTTGCTTTTGCTGCTGTTAATCTGACTTTGTTTTACCTGGGTTATTTGGCATACCTGAACAAGATGTGTCGGTGCTGCTCTTGGGTCTTCAATATTGCATTCATTTGTGCTGCTGGCTGATAGCTTGAGGGTTTCCATTGAATTCCATCCCTTCCTGCAACCTGGATGTGAGGCTGTTTGCTAAATACTGTACTCTCCTTTCCCTGCCACCATGAGGCAGCCAAAAAAAAAAAAAAAAAAACTAGAGCTTCTTGAGGTTCGTAATATATAGTTCTGCCTTTTGAGACTGTAAATCCCATTGTCCTTGGAAGAATAAGCACCACTTAAAAATGAGGAATGGGACACAGCTTTTATTTCCTAACCTCAGGTACCTCATCAAAAGCCATAAGTTAGACTCAGGAGAAATATATAGGCCTGTCTGTCATTTCAGTGAGGCTGAACAGCAGGGGTTGGAAAGCACTTTAACAAATAAAGCTATTATTTACCACAATGCAAATCTTTAATTTTTCCTTTTTTTCTCCTTCCAAATGTTGACATGGAATGTGCAACCTAACTGATATTGTAGGTTACATTTTCCAATCAGGTCTTGGGATGGCATCCAGCTAGCAGAAAGTTAGCAAAGATGAGAGCATATCAAAGGGAAATGGTGGAAAACATTGAGACTCAGTACAGAAGAACCTTTGCACATTTGGTTAGGTGATGCATCCTGACTCCAGCTCTGGCATGGGGAAAGAGGACGTCCTGAGTTCTGGTGACCCTTAACATCTGCTCCAACCCTCCCAATTAAGATTTCTGTGTCTTCTTTGTTGTGTGTCCAAGAGATATTTTTGCTGTCTTTAGAGGTATTAAGTCTCTGGGACCTAGTCTTGACACCACATCAGTCCTCTCTGCTATAAATAGTTTCTCTAAAGCCAAGACAGATGGTTTCTGAGATCACAGAGGGAGATCTCACTTAACATCCCATTGTGTTTAAATCGACCTTTTAAAATGCCGAGGTAATGATGAGGGTGAACCTCTTGGGAAGGTTTATAAGCACACCTGGACCCAATCCTCAATGACAGACTTCTGCCTGTTGTTTTAATCTTGTGATGTTGCTCCCAGGCTTGCCTTTGGTGGATGTGGCTCTTCTGTGATAGGTTGCATATGTTTGCTCAACGGCTGCACTTGGCTTAGTGCTAAGTATACAAAATTGAGTGAGACAACCCTGTCCTCAGAGAGCTCACACATCCTCAGTCATCGTTATTGACTTTTAGTGATTATCGTCTAATATAGGAGATAAACCAATGAAAAGTCATACTAATGACTCTTAAAATAGGCGCTTCCTCTGGAAACCAGAAAAGAGTAGAGCCGTGGCACCCACTTTCTAGATTTAATTAATATAAGCTATTTGTTATGTTTCTTATAAGCCAGGAAGCCAGATAAGGCACATTGGATATCAGAGCTAGTATATAAATTCATAATTTTTATTTCCTTCTATCCATCAATCCATCCTTTCATCCTGTCTTCTATCTCCCTCCACCCCTCTGGTCTTGTCAGAGTGTTGAATTTGCATGAAATCCTATAGCTTAGAGAACTCATCCTACTCTGTCAAATGAAAGACCAAGGCCTCTTACCTTTTTTGATGTTTGCATCGTATTCCTTAAACTGCTCCCTGATGTCCTTCAATGTCTGCTTCTCAGAAATGTATACTTATTGACTAGAAGTTTTATCAGCAATATCCTTAGAAGTAAAAGATAGCTCTCCAGACTCATTCACTGGGGTTATTATCAGGCTTGGGAATTATAGAGAAGAAAAACTTAAGAACTAAATCCTTTATCTTGGATTATTGGTAGACTTGAGCTGTTTTTGGAATTGAACAAATGAAGCAGAGAAAGAATGAGAATGTGATCTCTAGGACCCTCTTTCTATGCATTTTCCTTCCCTGAGATCCATTGCCAGAGATCCCAGGCTATGAATCCCAGGATATGAATGAGAATGAGGTCTCTAGGACCCTCTTTCTACACATTTTCCTTCCCTGATACCATTGCCAGAGATCCCAGGCTATAAATAAGGTGTTCTGCCAAACCTAAAAGGCACCATAGCAGAGTAATGATGCTGGTTCTTTGGCATTAGAATCTTAGATCTTTTACTGTGGGACCCTGGACAAATGACAGCCTTTCTAAGTTAAATCTGCTTCTTCATTTGTTCCACTGTGGTGATAACAAAAATCTATCTCTTAAGATTATCATGTGAATTAAGATAATGAATATAAAGAACTTTGCCCAGTCCCTATGTAAACTGAGTTCAGTTATTATTAATTATAAACATTTGTATTAAAGTAGATCCTTAACTTTCTTTGTCTGTGTGTCTTTGGTATATTACCCGCACAGTGAAATATGGCTTTGTTTCTAGACAACTGCGTATTTGTTTTTTAACATCGAACTTTAAAAAAGTGATTTGGCCAGGCACGGTGGCTCACACCCGTAATCCCAGCTCTTTGGGAGGCTGAGGCATGTGGATCACTTGAGCCCAGGAGTTTGAGACCAGCCTGGGCAATACAGTGAGACCCTATCTCTTATTATTTTTAAAAATAAAATAGGCCGGGCACGGTGGCTCATGCCTGTAATCCCAGCACTTTGGGAGGCCCAAGTAGGTGGATCACCAGAGGTCAGGAGTTTGAAACCAGCCTGGGCAACATGGCAAAACCCTGTCTCTACTAAAAATACAAAAATTAGCCGAGCATGGTGGCACGTGCCTGTAGTCCCAGACACTTGGGAGGCTGAGGCAGGATAACCACTTGAACACAGGAGGTGGAGGTTGCAGTGAGCTGAGATCACACCACTGCACTCCAGCCTAGGCGACAGAGACTCTGTCTCAAAAA
>NW_012103599.1:571272-576855 GCF_000951045.1 Mandrillus leucophaeus
AAAAAAAAAAAAAAAAAGAAGAAATGAAGTGATTCAAGGCCAGGTGCAGTGGCTCACACCTGTAATCCCAGACTTTTGGGAGGCTGAGATGGGAGGATTGCTTGAGGCCAGGAGTTCTAGACCAGCCTGGGCAACATGACAAGACCCCTGTCTCTTCAAAAAAAAATTTTTTTTAATTAGCTGAGCATGGTGGCGTGTGCCTGTAGTCCCAGCTACCTGGGAGGCTGAGACAAGAGGATGGCTTGACCCCGGGAGGTCAAGGCTGCAGTGAACTATTATTGTGCTACTGCATTCCAGCCTGAACAACAGAGCAAGACCTTGTCTGTTAAAAAATAAAATAAAATGTGATTCAAGCACTATTCTCTTTTTAGATTTAGATATTCTTAATGATAAAAAGTCCTGCGAATGTCAGAGTTGGAATTTTTTTTTTTTTTTTTTGAGACGGAGTCCCACTCTTGTCGTCCAGGCTAGAGTTCAGTGGTGCAATCTCAGCTCACTGCAACCTCCACCTCCCAGGTTCAAGCAATTCTCCTGCCTCAGCTTCCCACATAGCTGGGGTTACAGGTGCCCACCACCATGCCCAGCTAATTTTTGTATTTTTAGTAGAGATGGGGTTTTGCCATGTTGGCCAGGCTGGTCTTGAACTCCTGACCTCAGGTGATTCGCCCGCCTTGGCCTCCCAAAGTGCTGGGATTACAAGCGTGAGCCACTGTGCCTGACAAGAAAACGACTTTTATTTATTTATTTATTTATTTTGGAGCCAAGTCTCACTCTGTCACCCAGGCAGGAGTACAGTGGTACAATCTTGGCTCATCTACAGCCTCCGCCTCCCGAGTTCAAGCGATTCTCCTGCCTCAGTCTTCTGAGTAGCTGGGACTACAGATGTGCGCCACCATGCCCAGCTAATTTGTTGTATTTTTAGTAGAGATGGGGTTTCACCATGTTACCCAGGCTGGTCTCAAACTCCTGAGCTCAGGCAATCCACCCACCTCAGCCTCCCAAAGTGCTGGAATTACAAGTATGACCCACTGTACCCGGCCAAAAGTTAGAATCTTGTCATTTCTCTCCAAATTTCAAATCCACATTTTTTTCAATCACCTGATTTAATCCCAATTTAATTCATTCTTATTAAACAAAAGTTCTATAGGGCAGATACATTAGCAAGAAGTATCGTGGTAGACATACTGTCTCCCATTTGGGTACTATGTGGCAAAATTCATCTATCTAGAAACTGGAATAAAGAATACCTCTTCTTTAGCTATAACCATATGTTGTTCTGAAGTGACCTCACTTAACCCCTCATCATGTTGCATTCTGGTACTGCTTTTGATAATTTAAATGTAGGACTACAGCAACTTAAACCACTGGATGTTTTTGAAATAAGCAGAATAGAAAGCTATTTTATATTTGATTAAGTGTTTTATTTTGTTATTCCCCTTGACATGAACTTTGTACAGTCTATTTCATGAGGAGTGTGGTTTGCTTTGGCGTGTGATCCACCAAAGCCAAGCTCCTTTTATTGTTATTGCTTAAGTCATATATTTTTATACAAAACATCTTATTACCTTAGTTTTATTTTAAAATCAAAGCAGAGTTTGCAAAAAGTCTATGAATCACAGTGAAAGAATGTTAATGAGTAGTACCTTTGAATTTCCAGATTTGGACATTTCTGGTCTTAAAGAATATGGATATAAGCAAAAATATTATGTAAGCTAAGTCAAATTTAATAAATAAGAACCAAATGGAACTGTGGGGACTTATAAAATATAATGCAAATCTTATGCCATTTCCTTAAGTCTATATTTCTGTATGAAAAATTATGTTCATATTGATAAGTATCAACTTTTTGTTAAATGAAGACTTGGGTAAGGGAATTCCATTTTAAATAAATACAAAACCATTTCTTTTTTTAGCTTAAAAAGAGAAAACTTGTTCAGTCTTGAAATGTAAACCATTTTAATATATTTATAGCAGTTCTTATATTAGCCATGTATTGCTGTGATTTTATTTCACATATTAGTTACCTGTAAATATATGTGATAGTTAGCAGTCCCTGAGTCTGGGTTTTAGGATTGCTTGCATAGTCCATTGAATTAAAAAACACACACACAGCCAGGCACAGTGGCTTGTGCCTATAATCCCAGCACTTTGGGAGGCCAAGGCAGGATGATCAGTTGAGGCCCAGACTTCAAGACCAGTTTGGGCAACATAGTAACCCTGTCTCTACAAAAAATTAAAAAATTATCCAGGTGTGGTGGTGTGTCCCCTCTGGTCCCAGCTACTCAAGAGGCTAGGCAAGAGGATTGTCTAAGTATGGGACTTCAAAGCTACAGTGAGCTATGGTGCTGCCACTGCACTCCAGCATAGGTGACAAATTAAGACTCTGTTTCTCTTTTTTTTATTTTTATGTTTTAAAATAATTATATAGATGGGGTCTTACTCTGTTGCTCAGGCTGGTCTCAAACTCCTGGGCTCAAGCCATCCTCCTGCCTCAGTCTCCCAAAGTGCTGGAATTATAGGCATGAACCACTAAACCTAACCTAGATTCTGTCTCAA
Organism: Mandrillus leucophaeus; assembly: GCF_000951045.1. Lineage (NCBI taxonomy): Eukaryota > Metazoa > Chordata > Mammalia > Primates > Cercopithecidae > Mandrillus > Mandrillus leucophaeus. Next base: position 573,829 of record NW_012103599.1, read on the forward strand.
CACACACACACACACACACACACACAGAGAGAGAGAGAGAGAGAGAGAGAGATTAGTATTATTTCTTCCAGTGTAACTGAGTATTTAATCTTTTTTATGTCAAAAGAGCCGCCATTATTTATTGCTGTTATAATGCTCACTTATGTTGTCTATAGTTTATTAGCTGAGAATGTTTCAAATATTTCAAAACAGTAGGTACTGAACATTATGATCCATTTTCTTCCTTCTTGAGGGATTTTGTAAATGCATATTAGGATATATGGACCAGCTCTGTGTTTATTTTATAGCAGAGTTTTGTAAGGGTCAACTGAAGTCTGACTGTGTTGTGAGATTTTGGGGAAAATCTGTGCAGTAAACGAATTTATTATTTGTGAGCTGAATAGAGTATCCAGATTTTTTTAAACTATGATTTCAAGTATGATCAGTAAGTTCCTTTGACCCTTGCTGACTTCCCTTGTACAGCTATAGTCTCTCAGGTTTTCTGAACAGAAACAATTATCTGTTCAACCTATGGAACTGGCAGGCAAAACAACATCAACTCAGCAAACACTGTGTATCTTTGAAGGCAATAATCTTTCATTGTGACTCATGGTGGGAAGGCAGTACATTAAATGTATGCTTGAGTGTTAGACTCATCCAAATTGTAAGACTGTTAAAAATAAGAAAAAAAATTATCTTTAAGTACAATATTGATTGACTACATTCTGCCTCAGGTCCTATATGCTCTTGTGAGATGCTGAAATTAAGTAGTGCTTAATGTTTTGCTTCTAATGAATCAATGAGGTGATACCAAATAACTCTTTATAGCAAAGAAGAGAAAAGTTCATGGTCCAAAGGTGAAGAAGATAAGTAACTTTCCAACTCATCTTGAATCATCTCTGCATTTTACTTGTGTAATTGGTTCAAAAAATATAGATCCACAAAATGCATTGACATATAGGCATAAAAATATGTGTCACAGCATAGAGGAAATGCATTTTAAAGTTTCCCATCCTTGGGTTCATCAACCCCTGCCTCTTTGTGGCAAGGACAATAGAGAGCTGCGTTTGTCAGCATGAGTCCTGTCATCTCTACTTGAGAAAGCATTTGTCTGCATTTCTGTCTTTCACATTGTGCTCCCAGTTTTATTGTAAAGTATCACCAGGGAAAAGAAACAGTAGGAATTATAGTCGATTCTCATTGTTCTCAGGAGTTGTATTTTATAAAGTCAAGGCAAACACTGATTAGTGAAGGGTGAACCATTGCTGCTAGGGGAAATACAGAGGCAGGTTCTACCAAGCTTCTAGTCAACATTTTCAATAACTCATCAATACATCACCTTGCTTTATGTGTGTTTCTGCTTGAAGACACCTTATTTAATATATAGTGTTGATTCATTAACATTGAACGCATGACCAGCAGCACTAAAACTCATGCCTGAACACAACTTATCTAACACACATACTTTCTCAATGAAGCACATCCTCGTCTTCTTGTACTTAGGAACACTGGACAGAACCCCAGCACTATGCTTGGGTGCCATTTTAAACAGAAAAAGCACAAAAATTAAAAAAAAAAAAAAAGGACACTAAATAGACCATGAAAAGGGTTCTTCTTTACCCGTTCAACTATGGAGCTGGCAAGCAAAGCAACATAAAGCAAGAAGTATGGGAACTGAAGCACGAAGGGAAAGTAACACCTTTTTCAACTCCAGCTGGAAAAAAGGAAATCAGAAGACTCAAATTTTCTACCACTCTGCACATTTCAGAATGACAGCAAAAGTGCTGAGAGCATTGATTTGGGGGTTACAAATAAATTTTAGGGAGTAGATGGATTCACAGATACGGAATCCATGATCAATGAGGATTGTACTTGACCAAGAAAAATCAAAATGTCTGGGAATGAGACTCCTGCAGTCTGGCTTAGAGCTTGTTGGTATTCACATGGTCCTTTGAGCTTAATCCTGAGTAGTCTGTGACTTGGGAAAAATAATCTAAAATATCCTTGTAGTATAATCTTTCTGGAAAGATTATATTTCAGTTATATTTTGGGACCACCATAATAACAGAAAAATCAGAAATGAAAAAAATGGACCAAGACTGGTGTCACTCATCCTTAGAGTCATGAATTTTGATCACTCTGACATAGGTGTTTTATATACTAGATACGCCCCTTCAAACTTAGTATCTATGTTAGGAGCTCTCATGAGCAATTACTCAGTACCTGTGATTTAGCTGACACTTTACTTGGCATATAACCCCATCTCATCCTGAAAATCTAAAAGAGGGGATTTATTAGTTCAATTTTGCAGAGGCAGAAACAGTGGCTCAGAGAGGTTAAATAACTTAATGGAAGTATCATAAATCTATGATAAGTGGCAGAGCTAAAATCTGAACACAGGTTTATCTGGCCATAGCCGGTACTCTTCCCAGCCATACATCACTGGCTTCCACTGTTTGCAGGCTGGAAAATTCCTCTGGCAACCTTGATGGAATCTGTGGTACATTGAAACTGGCTATATATGCTGTCTCAAATTTTAAAAAAAAGAAATAAAAAGACTAGAAATTTTATGCAGCTCTTTCCGGAGTCCTTGACTCCAATCTGACCAATAGTGACAAAAGTAGCACTGTCTGACTTTTAAGCCTTGGTCTCAAGAGGCCTTGCAATTTTAGCTCTTGCTCTCCTGAAACACTGCCACCCTGTGAAGAAGTCTGGACTGACCTCCTGGAGGATGAAGCAGTATGTGGAGAGACCATGTGGAAGGACAGAGGCCCAGCCATTCCAGCTAAGGCCCCAGACATGACAGTAAAGCCATCCAGGACACAACCAGCCTGGGTTAACCTGACTGCAAACTCACTTCAGAACCCAAGCAACATAATGTAAAGCAGAAGAACTGCACAGCTGAGCCCAGCCCAAACTGCAAACCCATAGAATTGTAAACAAATATATAGTTGTTTTAAGCCACTAAGTTTTGCAGCCAAAGGTAACTAAAACAGAGTCTGACTCCAGCCTCCATAGCTTTCATATCTTGTTCAACCTATGGAAGTT
>NW_012103599.1:577754-579892 GCF_000951045.1 Mandrillus leucophaeus
CAGCTTTCCAATTGAGAAAGTCATCTACTGTGTAGAAGACGTGGCTGTCTTTATGATTTCTGAACAGGGACAGCCATAGAGGAGAAAACTATTAAGTGGTGTTTAAAAGCTACATCCTTCCTCTAAGGACACAGATCCAAACCACAGTTTCTTTCAAAGGAAAACTTACGACTATTTTATTATATACTATATCTTCAACATTTTTTTTTTTTTTTTTTTTTTGTGATAGAGTCTCGCACTGTCGCCCAGGCTGGAGTCCAGTGGCACATTTTTTGGTCCTCATGGATTTTTCTTGTTAGGAGGGACGTTTCCCCTAATGCAGGGTAATAAGACATAACACTCTTTCTGGATCACTAGTAAATATGTTTTTCACCTCAATGTGAGATTTAATGTGAAACTTTTCTGTAGTTAAAATGTCCCTTAGGAATTTTTTTTGTGTGTGTAGTGAGTGCAGGTAGGGACTTTTATGAGTATGGCAAAGATTGAGTTTAATTCCAGAGTGATCAAATTAAGTAAAACATGCCTGCAAGCAGTATAATTAAGCCATATATTCATAGTTCTTTATAATAGTATCTACATATGATTCTTTGTCAAAGTTTTGTCCTAAAATGCTTCTTAAAACAATCTACTAAATATCTAGAAATGTGAAATCTCATCTACTAAAATAGTTCGCCCACAAAAGGGTACTTATTGATATCCTTCAGCCCACAGGAGACCCTTACTTAATTTTTCTAACACCTGGCTTCTTTAAGTGTTATGAGTCTATTGTGACAATAAGATTGCCTTTTGCTAAATGATTGGGGTGTTTATGAGTTACTTTATCTACCTGTTGGCAGCTTGAACAATAAAAATGGTGATTGATGAGCTGAAGTGTCTGGTGACATTGACTCTGTCTAAGGATATACATTGACTCTGTCTAAGGATGACTATGTCTAAGGATGCATGTTGTGAAATTCTTTTCCAACAATTCAGAGTTTAAATCCCCTTGGAGGAGTTTGGGATTTTTGTGGGGCTCAGTGATAATTAAGTCCCTCATACTTGGCTCTCTTAAATTGCTCTCTAAGCTAAAGTAAATCCTCTGGAAACTTCAATGGATTTAAAATCCATTTGTGATGGGTATTTTGGTTATGTGTCACTAATATTTTACCACCAGAAGCTTGGTGTCTTACTCCATTTTCTGCTGCTACAACAGAATATCTGAGACTGGGTAATTTATATAAAAAAAAGAATTGTATTTGGTTCACAGTTCTGGAGGCTGGGAAGTCCAAGAGCATGGAGCCAGCATCTGGTGAGGGCCTTCACACTGCATCATCCTGTAACAGAAGTTGAAGGGCAAGTGAGCACATGAGGCAGAGAGGGAGGGGGCTAAACTCTTTTTATTAGGAGCTCGCTCCCAAGATAGCAGCATTAATCCATCCTTGAGGGCAGAGCCCTCATTACCCAATCATACCTTAAAGGTCTCACCTCTTAATAATGTCACAATGGCAATTAAATTTCAACGTGAATTTTCGAGGGTATATTCAAACCATACAATTGATTTTTGTCAGAGTAAGATTGTGACACACTAGCTTTTCCAGCCTCCCCTTTCTGAGTCATTGTAACCTCTTTATCTGTCTCCAACCAATTTCTTGACAATCATTTAATCAACATTTATTGAGTGCCTACTGTGGACTTGGCACCAGAATACAAAGATGAGTTGGAAGCAGCCTCTGTCCTGAAGGCTTCCATCAAGGATGGGAGGTGGCACGAGGCATAGAGCCCTGAACAGACATTCGTGATGCTGTGATAAGTTCAGTGTACTAATGAACTTCTTATGGTGACTCACACGAAGGATCAATCAACTTCATCAGGGCAGAGAGTTAGGGAAGATGTCATAGAAGAGGTTGCACTTGTAGAATTTCATGAAACAAAGGAGGTAGCAGATAAAAGAAAGCATAACCCTCAAGCACTTGGTAGCTTATACTTCAAATATAGATATATGGAAAAGCTCTACAAAAATACACAAAAAACTTAATACCGTTTGTTTCTAGATAGAGAAATTAGGTGGCTGAGGAACAAGTGCTAGAGAGATACTTATCAGTGAATACTATTTTGAGTATGGTACCATGTGAGTACATTATCCACGTTTAAAAATAAAT
>NW_012103599.1:580539-582440 GCF_000951045.1 Mandrillus leucophaeus
GTGAAACCCCGTCTCTACTAAAAATACAAAAAAATTAGCCAAGCGAGGTGGGGGGCGCCTGTAGTCCCGGGTACTCGGGAGGCTGAGGCAGGAGAATGGCGTGAACCCAGGAGGCGAAGCTTTCAGTGAGCCGAGATCGCACCACTGCACTCCAGCCTGGGCGACAGAGCAAGATCCGTCTCAAAAAAAAAAAAAAAAAAAAAAAAAGATTTAATGTTATAAATGTTTAATTGTGGAATAAAGGGAGTTTTCCTTGGTTAAAGGTGTTTCAGACAGACTGATGAGGGAGAAGTTTTTAAACAGAAGACTTCCCATGTCTCTCAAATCCTGTCTGACCCTCTGGCTATGAGAAAACCACTATTTGGGAGATTCCTCAACTCACTGATTAAATTCTTCACGGCTGTAGAGCTGGCAAGTCAAATGAATAATTTTAGAGTGTCCACTCTGGGCATGGTGACTTACACCTGTAATCCCACCACTTTAGTAGGCTGAGACAGAAGGATCACTTGAGCCTAGGAATTTGAGACCAGTGTGGGCAACATAGCAAGATCCTGTCTCTACAAAATATTTAAAAATTAGCCCAGCATGGTGACATGTGCCTGAAGTGCTAACTACTCAGGAGGCTGAGGTGAGAGGATCACTTGAGCCCAAGAGGTCAAACCTGCAGTAAGCTAGGATTGCACCACTGCACTCCAGCCTAGGCAACAAAGCGAGACCCTGTCTCAAAAAATAAATAAATAAATAAAATGTTCAAAAAGAAATCACTGGTCTTGTCTCAAGCAGTAAATAAACAGGTCATCTTACTTACATTTCTACTGCCCCAGTGAAAATCACACAACTACCAGGAGGAAATTCATTTTTGACTCTTTGTCAGTCTTGATCATCTATAAATGATCCTCAGTTCTGTGCCATTAATTGATAGAAATTAATCTTTTTTCTTGGGTTGAACAACTTTTTGTTTTGAACATCAATGTATCACTTGTATCTATTATAATGTTTTGTATTTGTCTTAGAAAAAAATCATTAAGTGAATAATATAGGTGCACAGAAATAGGACTGAAAAGCTGAAGGGAAGGAAGGAAAAAGATAAGAGTAACAAATGGGCCGGGGCGGCGGTGGCTGACACCTGAAATCCCAGCACTTTGGGAAACTGAGCTGAGAGGATCACCTGAGCCCAGAAGTTCAAGACCAGCCTGGGCAGCAAAGCAAAACCCTGTCTTTACAAAAAATACCAAAAAAGCACAATTAGCTGGGTGCGGTGGCACACGCCTTGGTCCCAGCTACTTGGGAAGCTGAGGTGAGAGGATTGCTTGAGCTCAGGAGGCCCACTTTGCTGTGAGCCAAGATTGTGGCACTGCACCACTCCAGCCTGGGCAACAAAGCAATACCCTGTCTCAAAAACAAAAACAAACAAACAAAAAAAGAATAACAAATGGAATTAAGAGAGGGACTCTGTTGGAGTTTGGGAGGGGGCCTATGCATCATGCTTTCTGTAGTGCAAACCCCTAACCATGTGCCAGCACTAGCTAGTGAGATCTGTAGATCATTGCCTCACCTCGTGAAGTCAAAGAAAGGCTTCAACTTCTGCTTCCACAAGTCGTCTTTTTGTTCACTCTCTATAAAATAATCAACTCATGCCCTCAAGGTTTCTGCTGTGGAGTTGAGGTGACAATATTTCAACAGAATTGATGCCATATGGAAAATCCCAAGCTAGCTTTTGTACAAGTACAAAATCAAATATTCAAAACAGATGAGAAGCTTGCTATGGTGGTGGGAGCACAGGCTTTGGTGTTAAACAGTCCTGAAATGGAATTTCATCTCTTCTAATTAGAAGCTGCAGAGAAGTCAAGTCTGAACCCTTACGAGCTTTCGTTTCCTCAGCTGTAAGTGAGACTAATAAC
>NW_012103599.1:587120-587654 GCF_000951045.1 Mandrillus leucophaeus
GTGGCTGAGGAACAAGTGCTAGAGAGATACTTATCAGTGAATACTATTTTGAGTATGGTACCATGTGAGTACATTATCCACGTTTAAAAATAAATGCTGTCTTAGGAATGGAGATATTAATACAGTAGTTGCTTTCTTTTTTTTTTTTTTTCTGAGATAGAGTCTCGCTCTGTCACCCAGGCTGGACTGCAGTGGCACAGTCTCGGCTCACTGCAAACTCTGCCTCCCGGGTTCACGTGATTCTCCTGCCTCAGCCTCGGAGTAGCTGGGACTACAGGCGCACACCATCATGTTCAGCTAATTTTTGTGTTTTTAGTTGAGATGGGGTTCACCATGTTGGTCAGGCTGGTCTCAAACTCCTGGCCTCAGGTCATCCGCCCACCTCAGCTCCCAAAGTGCTAGAATTACAGACGTGAGCCACTGTGCCCAGCCTAAAGACAGTAGTTTCTTAAGCAACATGATGAATTTGCTAGCCAGCTACTTGTTCCTGGTTGTCCATTTTTTCTTTAATGTTACTAATATTTATAAAGATTT
>NW_012103599.1:587704-595964 GCF_000951045.1 Mandrillus leucophaeus
GCGGAGCCTCACTCTGTCTTGCCCAGGCTGGAATATGGTATGATCTCAGCTCACTGCAGCCTCGGCCTCCCGGGTTCAAGTGATTCTCCTGTCATACTCCCGAGTAACTGGGATTACAGGAATGTGCCACAATGCCCGGAAAATTTTTGTATTTTTAGTAAACACGGGATTTCACCATGTTGGCCAGGCTGGTCTCGAACTCCTGACCTCAGGTGATCCACCCACCTCAAGTGATCCACCCAACTCCACCTCCCAAACTGCTGGGATTATAGGCGTGAGCCACTATGCCCAGCCTTCACTAATAACTTTGAGAGGAATTACAGTAGCAGTCAAGCAAAAATAAATAAATAAATGGAGAATTTTAAATACAGAAAGACTTGTGGACTAAAAATAGATCATTTGCAGTGAGTTCGGCATTTGAAACTGTTAACATATTACTCCTTTATGGTCATTGGCATCCTTTATGGAGGACAGTTCATTGAGCACCAGAAAGTATCTAAGGATTTTGAATTCAGACCACTTTTATGGAATACAAACTCCAAGGGGGTCTTTTCTTTCTTTTGAGTATGAATGGACAGAAATTTTCTGTTTGTCTTTTGTAATGTTCCAAGATCAAAGGACTTTTTGCTGAAAATCAAGTTCTGTAAAAGCCATGCATAGTCCGAGTGTAGTGTGTGACTTTCTCAATCCAGTGAAAATAGGGTATTGGGCACCAGACTTTGAAAACTAGTATCATTACAGGGTGCTACCAGGAGTCTGCATTAGTTTCTCCTCGTACTACCTTAATACAAATGACCTTTGGTAGGATCTCATTAGTATCGCTGGATCACCACAAGCCACTGACTCCGCAAGTTTCCTCCAAATAATTCCCCTGAAACAGTTCAGAGATACAAACTCTTGGCAGTGTAAACGCTCCCTGGGTCTGGAAATTTCATAAGTCAGAGTTAAAACAAAGAATGGTCTAAAATGTATTCCTGGTACGGAATCTGAAATGTAAAGTGCCTAGATCCAGAAACTTTTCCTGGCTCTTGGGGGCTGCCTCTCTAATTGCTATAATAAAGAATGTTTTCAGAACTGTGTAACAATAAAATGAAAGTACGGTATTTAGTATTGTAAAAGTATTTGGAATCCAGATGGATTATCTAGTTATAGACCTCTTGTTTTCTTTTGTTGCTTCTCTATTGTGGAATTTGTATAGAAACCCTTTTTTTGTTTTTCTGTTGTTGTTATTTTGTTTTTAATAGAAAGTAAGCCTGGTGCTATGGGACATGCCTGTAGTCCCAGCTCCCAGGATGAGGCAGGAGGATCGTTTGAGCCCAGGAGTTCTGGGCAACACAGTAAGACTCCTCTTAAAAAAAAAAAAATATATATATATATATACACATATACACACACACACACACACATATATACACACACACACACACACACATATATATGGCTGGGCACAGCGGCTCATACCTGTAATTCCAGCACTTTGGAAGGCCAAGGCAGGAGGGATTGCTTGAGCCCAGGAGGTGGAGACCAGCACGGACAACATAGTGAGACCCCCATCTCTACTTTAAAAAAAAAAAAACTGGCCAGCCATGGTTGTGCACACGTATAGTCCCAGCTACTTGGGAGGCTGAAGCAGGAAGATCACCTGAGCCCAGGAGATCAAGGCTGCAGTGAGCTGTGATTGAGCCACTGCACTCTAGTTTGGGCAACAAAGTGAGATGCTATCTCAAAAAAAATTTTTTTAATTAAAAAGCAAACAAAAAAGGTTTGGTGTGGGTGTATGTATTTTGTCTATCTTGTCACATTTTTGCAATAAATATTCATTTCTTTACTTCATATGAACTTAATTCTGAGGCTCCATACTTCTGGACTAAGGTGAAATTCAACCTCAACCATTTTGATGGCTCATTAACTCCAAAGGATACCAACCAAACACCCAGACATTGATGACACCCCTATGGTCATTGCCATCAGCACTGCCTGCTCATCATCAAGCCTATCCTTGGCCAAGCCTATAAGATCTCTCAAGTCCAGAAGTCCTGCTCCTTGACTTCTTTCATGCCCGGGGTCCTATATGTGTCAGCCTCTAGGCTCTGACAGGTGTCAAGGATGTCAGCCCTTGACCATTGCCAGCAGGATCTTAAAACCTGTGTGTGTGTGCACTGGGGACAAGGAATAGGAGGACCCTGGGCACTGCAGGACCCAAATCCCCACAGTGGAACCCACAGACCTCTGTTTCTAATCTCCACTCAAAAGCTGTGCGCCTCTCTCAGCAGCCCTCCAAGACACCTATCATAATCCATTCAGTGCTCTTCGGTTCTGTGAAAAACAGAAAGAGCCAATGACTTCTGGTTGCTTCAGTTTTGAGCTCCACAAAAATCCCCAAGGTGAAGAATTTCAAAGCTTGACTACTTGCTCAACAGGAGGGGATGAGGGAAAAGGAGTGTGGACAAACTCAATTTGATAATCCTACATTTTTAGAATAGTCTCTCATCAAAATATATAAATATTTGGGTGCATAAATGTGAATTGTCTAGAGAGATCCTCGGAAATTATGAGTGGTGATTGGTGGGACTGAATCTGGGTGGGAAGCAGCCTATTTTTGTGCTTTGCAACAACCTGTAGTAGTATTGCTTGAATCCTCTACGTGGGTACATGTCATTTTTATGATGATAAAATAATTTTTAAGGTTATGAATCTGAAGAGATACAGATTATTTTTTAATTCATTAACTATGAAACACTTTTCCCAACCGAAGCTTACCTACAGCAGATATGGTTGTCCTAATTTTATGGCTCTGATTGCTGAATTCAGAGGAATTCATTGCCCAAGATTACAAGAAGGCAGAGTCAGGATTTGAACCCACGGCTGTTTTACACTTAGGTCCATGAATGCTCTTTCCTCTACTCCTGTTTTCTTCTCCTCCAGGACCCATTCATTCCACTAAGTTCTTTTCTTTCATTGCCCAAGTAATAAGGCCTGGCAAAACCCCCTTCATCAGGCCACACATCTATGCCAAATCCTTGAATACCAATAAATACCTGAAACCGTGTCTCAAAATACACTATAAAATGTAAATAAGAATGACACATAGTTCACCTCTAGTTCATACACAGCAGCAGTGTACAGGGTTAACAGTAAAACACATGGAAGAAGTTTAACATGAAATATTAGGCAAAGCCAGTTTTAAAGGAATGAAATAATCTTAGGAAAATTTAATTATACCTCTGAATGTATCATAACTGTGCATATTGTTTATCTTTATGTCATAAAATATAACATTATTAACAAATAGAAAATTATGGGTTGTGGCCTATTGGTTGTTTGCTTAAGGAAGCATTTCTGGTTGTTGAAAATGAGTAAGATTTTGTTTTTTATAGAATGCTATAGTTATCCATGAAGTCTATGAAGAAGGGGCAGCAGCCAGAGATGGAAGACTTTGGGCTGGTGACCAGATATTAGAGGTACGTGATTTTGCATTTTATTTTATATCAGTAAATGTGGTTCTTTTCCTGATCTCGATCCATAAAGTTGTCTTTCTACTCAACTATGTCTTCACTGATTCCTCTCCCATTTAACAAAATACATATCATATTCTTTTTTTCTTCTACGTACGTTGTACAGTGGTTTAGAATCATGACAGGTTATCAATCTACATTTGTCTATGAAAAGCTTTTTTTAACTAAAAGGAAAAATGGAACTTATGGGTCTATTATTTTAATATCAAATGAGACTAATATGGCAAATTTTTTGCCTCTCCATTATACCCTACTAAATTCCTCCTAAAAACACATACATATAGACACATATGCATACACATATATACCTGATATTTTAAAGATTTCATGGCAGCCTAAATCGTATTTTCTTTACCTTGATAAATCTTTATGCCAAATGGAAGTTCATGTTTTGCCAGCAATGTTTTCAAGTTGACAAAAAATGTAAAATCTTCCCCCATGATGCTTACTAAAATTTGAAATGCTTAACTTTTTCAAATTGACTCTCATTTAGCAAAGTTGTTAAAGCCTTTTAAAAAGTACCAAAGCAGGCAGTGTCTGCACTATGGAATGGCTGAGTGAGAAGGCGATGCCAGGCGTTCTGGTAGGTGGAACTAAAGAGCTTTCTGGATGGTGTGAAACCTTTAGGCAACATTTTTCTTTTCATTGGATGAACTTAATTGAATAGTTGGCATTTTATGGTGAGCATGTGCATTTTTGCTTTGCAACTTTAATATAGCACATTACGAATGACATCATAGAATTTTATTTTTCCCTTTGGTGGTTCATTTCTGCCTCCCAAGATGAAACCAGAGATATAATTAAGGGCAGGAAACATAGCCGAGAAGGGGTTAAAGGAGAGGCCAGGCTGATTGCAAATTAAATTCAGCCCAAGTTACAGGATTTCTCTGCAGCCCTTTACTGTGTTTCATCATTGGATTAAGACATATTCCCAGTACATTCATTAAGGTGCAAGTGTATGATGTTAGAAAAATAAGCAAGACCTCTCTGGGAATTGGCTTGACTGCCTTAGCATACAACATGGTTTTTTAGTGGTCAGGAGTTTGGGGTTTCTTTGTTTTACCCTCCCCAGATTTCTAAATCAGTTGGTATTGTCATAATTGGCTTTTTAAGATGAATAGATTAAATATTTAAAATGGCACATATGCCTTGATACACAATGCCTTGATACTTATATGATTTGTAAGTCCACAAATTATAATAGTCACTTGAAACTAAATCTAACATGTTCATTATCTTGAATGTGGTGATGGGTTCACAGGTATAAATATCCATCTGGCAAAACCTATCAAATTGTACACTTTAAATTGGGGCAGTTTATTTTATATCAATTATACTTCAATAAGGATTTTTAAAAACTATTTATGTTTATATTAGATAGACCCTCTGTAGCTGCTCTCTTCTATAAAGTATACTCAAGTACAAGCAAACACCCCGTAAATGTTAACATGAATAAAGCAAATTTGTTTTAAGTGGGAGAATTTTTCAAAAATCAAGTTCACAGTTTCTTGGCAACTGGGAGCATTATATTATCTATTCTGAATGGATGGCCTATACTTCTCATTAAAGATGGCCCATGCAGGCTCCTCTCTTTCCTCAAACAAGGTCTAGTTCATGAGAGTCTAACACGTGTTTAGCTAAGAAATATAGCTCTCAATTTGGTCAGGGAACATGCTTCCTTTCTAAACAGCTTCTACTTCACATTGGACTGGTTCTGGTTGTAACTGATGAGTACAAATGCGTGATGAGGCAGCAGCAGCCTGTGACCCACAGGAGGCCTTGAGAAGACAGGCCTGTTTTCGTGGGATATTTTGAGACCATGAAACAGGGTAACACTACATCAGCACTTTTCCAAACAATGCCCTTTCCATTCGTGAGAGTCCTCCGCGTTCCGCAAATTGGCCTTTCATGGTTTTAATACTATCCTCATGGTAAGGTTAGGACATGCCAGGTTTTGCTTCCAAAGATAGAGTCGAATAATGTTTTGGCATGGCAAGATTTATGATTCTATTAATAGGATGAGCATCAGCTATGTCTCCTTTCTGGTTCTCCTTTTAGGCCAGTTCCTTCTCGTACCCTCCCTGCTCTGCAAGTGGGAGCAGAAGAGAGTAGAGAGTTAATGCCTGTTTTTCTCTATGCAATAAAATACGGAGGAACTGCTGCACTAGCTTTGTTTTCTTTCCTTCTCAAGAACTGGGTTCACCCACTTCCCCACATGGCCATTCTACCCAAGGGATATGGCATTCTCCCTTTGACAACTTTCCTGGAGCCTTTCTTCTCAAATAGGAAGCCCTGCTATTTCCACCCCTCCCCTCTACAGCCAATGTTCTAAATAATGCATACTGTGCTTCTGTAAAGCACTTACATAATACATCTCCCCACAATGTTCTAGCCACGCCGTGATATTTCTGTCATGATTATCTGCACATTTAGTGGTATCTCCTGATTTGCAGAGGAGCAAATGGAAACCAGGAACTTAGATCACTTCCATCCGAGCAGATACCATCTTGCTGGAATTTAATAGAAATTGCTTTGTAATATTAGAGCTTAATGACAATGCTTTTCATTAAAAGTATATTTGTTAGGGCCTTTCGAACGGTATTTAGAGGCTTAGAAAGTTCACCTTCAATCCAGGGAGGTAACTGGTTCTTTTTTTATTGAGTGACAGAAGTGGTCTTGTGTGCCATCTATTGGAATACAGGAAAATAATCAACTCAGACCACATTTCCTGGATATACACTTTTCCTCTTTGTGTTTCATTCACAGACAATGAAAATGTGTTCATTGGCCTAAAGTAACAGTGAATGATCATGCTGAGAGGAAAAACAGCCTTCACTGAAGTTACTTCAATTCCTTGTAAAATACCAACTTCTAACTTACACTGGACAAAACTGTGTGCCAAGCCCTGTGCCAAATGATTTACAGGGTTTATTTCAATTAATCTTCACAACACTAAGTAAATATTATTATCTCCAATTCATAGATGACACGGCAAAAGTTTGGTTTAAGTAATTTACACAGGATTTCATATAGCCAGGAAATTGGAATCAGCACTCAAACCGAAGTGCATCCATATCCAAAACCCATGTTCTGTTTTTTTTCCTGAGACAGAATTTTGCTCCATTGCCCAGGCTGGAGTGTAACGGCACAATCTATGCTCACTGCAACCTCCACCTCCCAGGTTCAAACAATTCTCCTGCCTCAACCTCCCAAGTAGCTGGAATTACAGGTGCCTGCCACCACGCCTGGCTAATTTTTTGTTTTTTTAGTAGAGATGGGGTTTCACTATGTTGACCAGGCTGGTCTTAAACTCCTGACCTCGTGATCCACTCGCCTCGCTCTCCCAAAGTGCTGGGATTACAGGCGTGAGCCACCGTGCCTGGCCCAAAACCCATGTTCTTTACCACTCTTATTCTGGATGTAGCTCATCTACGTGAACACACAAGCCACCAAGATACACTAGAAAATAAACAGCAGGCTGGGGGCAGTGGCTCAAGCCTGTAATCCCACCACTTTGGGAGACTGAGACGGGCAGATCATGAGGTCAGGAGATCGAGACCATCCTGGCTAACCCGGTGAAACCCCGTCTCTACTAAAAAATACAAAAAAAACTAGCCGGGCGAGGTGGCAGGCATCTGTAGTCCCAGCCACTCGGGAGGCTGAGGCAGGAGAATGGTGTAAACCCGGGAGGCGGAGCTTGCAGTGAGCTGAGATCCGGCCACTGCACTCAAGCCTGGGCGACAGAGCGAGACTCCGTCTCAAAAAAAAAAAAAAAAAGAAAAGAAAATAAACGGCAGCTTGGAAATTAGGCATTTAAACATTTTCTTGGCTCACAGAATCAGCTTCAAATGACAATTCAAAAGTCACCTTCTCCAAGAAGGGTTCATTCTTCCTTTCTCCTTTCCCCGTAACCATTCTTTATGCCACTGGTCCTTAGTCTTTAGAATGTCAGAATTAAAAAACCCTTAGGGGCTGGGTGCGGTGGCTCACACCTGTAATCCCAGCACTTTGGGAGGCCGAGGCTGGCAGATCACCTGAGGTCAAGAGTTCAAGACCAGCCTGGCCAATATGGTGAAACCCTGTCTCTACTAAAAATATAAAAGTTAGCCAGGCGTGGTGGCAGACACCTGTAATCCCAGCTACTCGGGAGACTGAGGCAAGAGAATCGCTTGAACCTGGAAGGCGGAGGCTGCAGTGAGCCGGGATCGCGCCACTGTACTCCGGCCTGGGTGACAGAGTGACACCCCATCTCAAAAGAATAAAAGAAAAAGCCTTAAACCATTGCTTCATTGTACAGATAAAGGAACAAAGGTTCAGAGGCTGGCTTGACCTTCCAGTAGCACACAGGCCTGGACCAGAATAAGGAATGGAACTGACATCTTGGGGGAACACCATCTGCCTGGTGGGCTGGACTAATCCTTCCCCTCGTTTAACTCTTCTCCTAGCTGAAACCTTGAGGGAATCACCACCCCTGACTTCTTTCTTTTGAGTCCAAGGTTACTCTGCTCCTCAATGTCTCCCTCATATGAAATTTACTAACCAATGTCAGTATTTGACTTTCTTTGTGACAGGGGATCTCCGGTAACCCATTCTAAGAGTTAATGATGAGGCAGCATGGAATAGGAACTGAGGGTGGAAGGACTGTCTTGGCTCCTCCCCCTGCTAGCTGTGTAACCTGGGTCAAGTCCTTAAACCTCTATATGCCTCAGTTTCCTCCTCTATGAATGGTGATAGTAACAATATCT
>NW_012103599.1:596014-615351 GCF_000951045.1 Mandrillus leucophaeus
TCTCAGAGAGTTAGTATAAGGATTAAATAAGTAAATATTCATAAAGGAGTAGCACACAAGCACTGCAGAAGTATTTAAGTTAAAGACTAAATAATTTGGCTATAATGTCTATTTAACAGAAAAGGAAACAGAGGCTCAGAGAGGTTACATGACTTGGCTTTACTCAGTGCTCTTTTCGGTACACCACTTTCTTTTTTTTTCCTTTTCTTTTTTTTTTTTTCTGAGACGGAGTCTTGCTCTGTCACCCAGGCTGGAGTGCAGTGGCATGATATCTCGGCTCACTGCAAGTTCTGCCTCCCAGGTTCACACCATTCTCCTGCCTCAGCCTCCCGAGTAGCTGAGATTACAGGCGCCCGCCACCACGCCCGGCTAATTTTTTTGTGTTTTTAGTAGAGATGGAGTTTCACCGTGTTAGCCAGGATGGTCTCGATCTCCTGACCTCATGATCCACCCGCCTCGGCCTCCCAAAGTGCTGGGAGTACAGACGTGAGCCACCGCGCCCGGCCGGTACACTGCTTTCTAACGCATGGTCCTGTCTGTGCTCACTGAGAACTAGATTCCAATGAGAAGACTTCAAGGGGTCTTGGATACTGTTAGAAATACTGTTCCCTCATCTCCTTATGGGCCTGTTATGAAGTCGTTGTGATGTGAGCAAATAAGAGTGAAGATGTCAGCCAGGCATGGTGGCTCATGCCTGTAATCCCAGCACTTTGAAAGGCCGAGGCAGGAGGATCACCTGAGTCCAGGAGTTTGAGGCCAGCCTGGGCAATATGGCAAGACCTCATCTCTCCAGAATTTAAAAAATTATCTAGACATGGTGGCACACACATGCAGTCCCAGATACTCAGGAGGCTGAGGTTGAAGGACTGCTTGAGTCTGGGAAGTCAGGGCTGCAGTAAGGCAGTGTTCATGCCACTGCACTCCAGCCTGGGCAACAGAGCAAGACCCTATCTAAAAAAATAAGTAAATAAATGAGAGTGAAGATGTCAAATCCAATCAGCAAACCGAATATAAAAATGCTGACTAAACACTAATATTTATTTCCCTTTGATCTCAATTAAGTGAGCTAGTTAATTCCCTGCGTGCACACTCTCCTGTCTCTTTCACTGGTTTCACAGTAAAGTTTGTAACTATGTAAAACTGCATTATTGTGTATCCACCCTCTGTGCACATGTTGGGTAGGATATTTTAAGGGCCACCTCCTTTATATTCAAAGCAGCTCGTACTGCTCATGGTCACTACCTGTTTGCTTTGAGATTGGCTGGAAATTTCTAGAGATTCTTTACTGGTTAGATCAAGAAGATTCAGCAGACAGAGCAGGCAGAGGCCTCGCCATCAGCAGCCCAGCTCAGGATGCCCATTGTTCCAGGTTAATGAGGTTGACCTGAGGAACTCCAGCCACGAAGAAGCCATCACAGCCCTGAGGCAGACCCCCCAGAAGGTGCGGCTGGTGGTGTACAGAGATGAGGCACACTACCGGGATGAGGAGAACTTGGAGATTTTCCCTGTGGATCTGCAGAAGAAAGCTGGCCGGGGCCTGGGCCTGAGCATTGTTGGGAAACGGTAAAGACATGCTGTGCGAGTCGGGATCTGCCTTTTTCATCCAGAGCTCTGATGCCTGTGAACGCTGAAAGAGAAAGCCTAATGTACAGTAGTGATGGGATTTCTAAAACTGAGATATTTATGAACATTTGACAACATGGGTCATATATCTGAGCAAGGTCTTACCAAAAAAATTGTCATATCAATATAGAATTCCAAGCCCAATCAACCCAGACTGTCATATTTCTGTACAGAGTAAGAACAGCTAGCAAGGTTCTTTCACTCGGAATTACTAAGATCTGAGTTTTGCAGAGGTTAATTAAAGCAGCCATACCCAAGAAATACCTAGTATCAAGAATGAGATTTATCCAGTGTTGGGTCAAGAACATTGCTTCAGCATGGAAATTAACATGGAACGTTGCTTTGTGTCATACTGTTAATTTCATACTATGTTGAAACTAGTTGAGTAGACATAGTGAAGAGATAAACATAATTCTTCATGATAGTAGTTTTCTATTAAGAAAAATGTCCTGCCGGGCACAGTGGCATGTACCTGTTGTCCCAGCTATGTGGGAAGATCACTTGAGGCCAGGAGTTTGAGGCCATAGTGTGCTATGATCATGGCTGTGAATAGCCACTGCACTTGAGCCTCTCAGGAAACATAACAAGACCCCATCTGTAGATTAAAAAAAAAGAAAAGAAAAGAAAAGGAAAAAAGAAAGAAAGATGTCCCCAAAGTAATAGTTTGCACCAAAAATGTAGGTAGGTACATCCTAGTGGCCAGGCTACTCTTTTGAAATATATGTTGCTGCCGGATGCGGTGGCTCATGCCTCTAGTCCCAGCACTTTGGGAGGCCGAGGTGGTTGGATCACTTGAGGTCAGGAGTTCAAGACCAGCCTCACCAATATGGTGAAACCCCATCTCTACTAAAAAATACAAAAAAATTAGCCAGGCGTGGTGGCAGGTGCCTGTAATCCTAGCTACTCAGGAGGCTGAGGCAGGAGAATTGCTTGAACCCAGGAGGCAGAGTTTGCAGTGAGCCGAGATCATGCCATTGCATTCCAGCCTGGGCAACAAGAGCTAAACTCCATCTCAAAAGTAAATAAATAAATAAATAATAAATAAAAAGAAATGCATGTTGCCTAGGCCAGGCATAGTGGCTCACGTCTGTAATCCCGACACTTTGGGAGGCTGAGGTGGGAGGATCACTTGAGGTGAGGAATTCAAGATCAGTCTGGCAACACAGCAAGACTTGTCTCTAAAACAATTTTTTAAATAAAGAAAAATGAAGTCTATACTGCTTAACAGTAGTTTGTTCCAGGATGATATTACTAAGTTTCTCTTGCAGTGAATTGGAAAGGTAAGTAATAGCTTGAAACAAAGCCTGGCTTCCATGGTTTACTGGCTTTTAGGTATCTAGTATGTGTTTATCCCAACAGGACTATAGGATTTCCAGGTAATATCCTAATATGGCCTTAAAGTGTATCGACCATGTTGTTAAGGAAGAAATTAAGTTGGTTTTATGCATGTTACGTTATATGCCCTCACAGACCTCTGGTGACTAGCCTAGTGCTTTTGTTCAACAGTCCAAGCTGTTATTAAGATAAAAATATTAGCTACAATTTTTGAGTACTGATTTTGGGCCAAGTATTGTGCTGTCATAATCTCATTTTTTTTTTTTTTTTTTACTTCAGCACCATAAAACCATCACTCTGAAAATGTATTACCGAACCAAAAAAACTGAGTCTCTTACATTTCTAAACAAAAATCAGTGCACATGTGGATACAGAGCAACTGACAGAGCCAGTGCTGAAGTTTGCTTTCTTGTTTAGACGCATATGTATACCTGGTGCAGTTTCATTTAGAGTAATGTTTTTTGCTTTTAGTGAACATCAGTATTTCAGGTTGAGTTTGTAAGGAGCATTTACATTCCTTAGCACAAAAACTTGCATGGTAAAGGATGTATCGTTCTCAAAAGTCACAATTTTCTTTGACTAACAATTCCATCACTAGGACTTTATCTTAAAGATATACTTACAGATATTCATTGCTTGTTGTTTGCAATAGTTAAAGAATGGAAATAACCTGTATGTCCATCAGTAAGCTACTGGTAAGTGAAATTATGAAACATCATAGAATAGTATGTAGCCATTTAAAAAATGAGGAAGCTCCATGTGCTGATAAAGATGAATTGCCAAGGTATGAAAGAAACAAAAAGAAAATAAAACTAGGCCGGGCGCGGTGGCTCAAGCCTGTAATCCCAGCACTTTGGGAGGCCGAGACGGGCGGATCACGAGGTCAGGAGATCGAGACCATCCTGGCTAACACGGTGAAACCCCGTCTCTACTAAAAAATACAAAAAATTAGCCGGGCGAGGTGGCAGGCACCTGTAGTCCCAGCTACTCGGGAGGCTGAGGCAGGAGAATGGCGTGAACCCGGGAGGTGGAGCTTGCAGTGAACTGAGATCCGGCCACTGCACTCCAGCCTGGGCGACAGAGCGAGACTCCGTCTCAAAAAAAAAAAAAAAAAAAGAAAAGAAAACTGGAAGAAGAAAGGAGTATATGTGTGTGTATCGTGTCACACACACACGTATTATGGATGGAAATATTAGGTTGTGCCAATACTGCACTGCTGTATGGTATTAACAGAAATGGAAGCGGAGTGTTTATTTCTGACATCGTGAAAGGCGGAGCCGCAGACCTGGATGGGAGATTGATTCAGGGAGATCAGATCTTATCTGTGAATGGGGAGGACATGAGAAATGCCTCACAGGAGACAGTGGCCACCATCCTAAAGGTGAGTTGCTAGGCTGCTTTTTACTCAGCTGGCACAGCTGAAGTCCAGTGGGAACTGTTTAGTCTAGCTTGATTATAAAATGGGTTGGACTTTATGCTAACTCTAGTTTTTACTGGAAATTTAATCTCTGATTATTTTAATTGAGCAGGAATAGCTTTAAAAAAAAGTTCTGTTATATTGACTAACAGAATGAAAGGGAACCTGCTTTGGGATTTCACAAGCAAGTTCTTCATACTTGTGAACATTCTGAGTATCCGTGACTGTTCTCTAAATGCGTTTGATGAGATGGGCCCTCCAGGAGCCACAGAATTCATCCTCCTCTCTCTAGGGCTATGCCTGTTGCTTTCATTACCCTTTTATAATTCATGGCTGCAGGGAGAGGCTCTGTTAAGATATTTCAGAATGTAAATGCTACTACTTTTCATTTCTGTTCTTTTCTGCCTTTCCAAGTGTGCACAGGGGCTTGTGCAGCTAGAGATTGGAAGACTCCGAGCTGGTTCCTGGACCTCCGCAAGGAAGACATCACAGAACAGTCAGGTTGTCGATGGCTTCTCATCAGACTGACTCACTCTTCTGCCCCCATTGGGAGAAAACTCCCCATTTAATAAATGATTGTTTGGAAATAATATCTAATGTACAGCATATTCACAGCACCAAGTTTAGTGAATTTTCATGTGTTTGAAATAAAAATGAAAGGCGGGATGGAAATTCATTAATCCCTCGATTTTTCTCTCTATTGCTTGCAAATGTTTTCTTAGAACCACTTTTCTCTCTCACTATTAGTTTTTTATCGCCTGTGCACGCATGTACACAGCTGTGTTTATTTAAAAAAAAAGGCAACATCTGGTGGCAATTTGACCCTCATTAGCACAACATTGTTCTATTCATTCAATTAAATATTGCTGTAAAGTTAACTTGTGACTAGCCACTCACACATGCTGAGGGCAATTAATGGCATATTCCTAGGAGAACCAAGTGTGGGGGTTTTTCCTGTGGGAGGGAGGCCTTAGTGGGTGATATTTTGTGGGTTAGCAAACATCTTATATTTATTTGCAAGGCTGATGTAAGTGCCATTTTTTTTTTAGCAAAGTATATTTAACTATATTTTTTTCATTGTAATGGCTGACAAAATCAAGATGGTAGACTGTATGGTTAGCCCCATGTGGTACATAATGAGACTATAGAAACTGATATGCGACCCCTTAGTCTCCTCTCTGGGTTATGGATAGGCCGCCTTAGTTTTGAGGTTAAAAGCATGACTTTTGGTCCCCTGCCTGGTTGCCTTATTTCTGAAGCCTCTCCAAGGCCTTTGTTCAGAAGATGCTCTGATCTTACAGTTAGCCCACAGGTACTTCTGGAAAGCTGTTAGCCGCCTCCTGTTCCTCACTGGTGTTAAAAAATGAGTGAGGAAAATACCATTGTTCACATAGGCTTACAGACTAGCTGGCTTATCTTAGGGAATCTTCAAAGCAGTCAAACCCAGTAAACACCATATTAAGTTTGAAACCCTTTTTTTTTTCATTTCTGGCTTACATAATGGGCAGCAAGTATCTAAGACATGGTGCTGCTGTAGGATTGCATGAGTTAATAGTTACTGATGATATTGACCAGACTTCTATCAACAAACAAAACAGTTGTCTAGCCAGGATTCTTCCTTAATGGAAGACTCATCTTTGTTGAATGATTTCATTAAAGCCTTATTATATACAGAAAAATGAGAATGAAGCTATCCAGAGGAGCTTCCACTGAATCTCAGTCCAGATGGAGTTTGGCAAAAAGAAGGAAAAGGCATCTCAGACAGGGAAAATAGCATACACAAAGGCACAAAGAGGTAACAGGAGTTTGTGTGATTTAAGAAAAGTTTGGACTGATCAATAGGTAAGGTAGTAGATAGAACTGGATTTCTGTCCCTCTTGAGGAGTGTATGTGAGCATCTTCATAATTATTTATTTATTTATTTTTGAGACAGAGTCTCGCTCTGTTGCCCAGGTTGGAGCGCAGTGCAATCTTGGCTTACTGTAATCTCTGCCTTCTGGATTCAAGTGATTCTCCTGCCTCAGCCTCTCAAGTAGCTGGGACTACAGGTGCCCGCCACCACATCCGGCTAATTTTTGTACGTTTAGTAGAGACAGGGTTTCGAAACATCATGGTCAGGCTGGTCTCAAACTCCTGATCTCAGGTGATCCACCCACCTCAGCCTCCCAAAGTATTGGGATTACAGGCATGAGCCATTGCACCCAGGTGCATCTTCGTAATTTTTAAGTTCACACTTAAAGACAGAACTAGCAAATTTAGAAGCTGCATCATTAAATATCAAAAAAAAAAAACCTATCATCATCACTTACCTGGTATATAAATGTGAGCTGTCATATTTTAGAAACCTGGGACAAAGTATCAAATGCTTTGCCCTACTCTTCTTGCACAGAATTTTAATTTCAGAGGGTAGGAGTTTAATTCAATTTTTGAAAACAGTAAACATATCATCACCTTGGTTAAAATTATGGGTGAGATAGAAGAGTTTGCCCTATTTGGCTAATTAGAAGAAGGCTGGTAGCCGACTGTGAAAAGGAAATGTCTTCCCATCATGATGAGTTGAAGACTGACCCTGGTGGGCAAAAACAAGATTCCATTGCCAAACATTTTTACATCCAGACCTGTTTTAAAAATCAGGATCTTGTAGGAACACAGATTTCCTTCTGAATAGTTACAAAATAGGGAGATAAATGCCTTCTTTTGAGCACTAAGGAGAATAAGCTGTTGACTTAATTTATAGAAAGTGAGTTCATTAAGAGAGAAATAACTTCTAGCTTTGGGGCCACCAAGCGTCTTTTTTTTAAAGTGACTTTCCCCACAAACCAGGAAGAAATTTCCTTACCCTGCAGAGGAAGGAATTCTTGCGAGATCTTTTCCTCAGTCAACTAAGGCAACACAGCCAGGCAAAGTGTACTTTTATAAATGTCTTGGGGCCGGGCATGGTGGCTCATACCTGTAATCCCAGCACTTTGGGAGGTCGAGGTGGGCAGATCACTTGAGGGCCAGAGTTTAAGACCAGCCTGGCCAAAGAGCCTGGTGAAACCCTGTCTGTACTAAAGATTAGCTGGGCATGGTGGTGGGCTCCTGTAATCCCAGCTACTCGGGAGGCTGAGGCAGGAGAATCACTTAAATCTGGGAGGCGGAGGTTGCAGTGAGCTGAAACTGCGCCACCGCACTCCAGCCTGGGTGACAGAGGGAGACTCCTCAAAAATTATAATACAATACAATAAAGGTCTTGGCAAACACATCTTTCTGAAAATTTTTAAAGGCAAAAGTTATAATATGCTGCACTTCCTGTTCTGAGTAGTTATCTATTATAGTACCATTTATTTAAATCATATCCTTTAAGGAAAAATATAAAAACACTCTTTTAAATGTATATAGCCACTGTGAAGTATATTGAGATCTGCAACTTACTTTGAAATGAATGAGATGAGTGATGAATAGATAAATAACTATGTGATAAAGGAAACATAGCAAAATACTAATTGTGGAATCTAGGTGCCATTTATATGGACGTCTATTGTATAATTCAGCTTTTCTATATATTTGAGGGTTTTCATATTTTAGGAATTAAAATATTAAACAAAATTTTCATCAGAGAGTTAAGAAAATGTACCAAATTATAATTTATGAACTGATAACGGTGATCTTGGGCTTAGCTTAAAGTTTTGATGCAGAATAATTCATTAGAAAAAATTATTCATTATTTGCAATACTGTTGTCTACATAAAGAAGGCTCTTCACTATGTATACAATTTTTGTTGAATAGCCACTAGCCTTAAAAGACTACACAGTATTAACCTCACATATTCATTTAAATGAATAAAGGGACAAGTAATGGAGGTCTAGCAGATTGGACTAAATTATTACGGATTCTAGGAAAATATTTGAGAAAAAATGTTATATATCCCTAAAACAAGCCTTTTTAAAAACCCTTGAGATTTCGTGCTTTTTTCCCCACAATTGAGGGTTCTATTTTGGCAGGTTTCTGCTAATCAAGGTCTTATTATACGTGTTTTAGCAAAATACATAATACATTTTGGGTAATAAGGGAATACCCAAATACATTTTGGGTAATAAGGTTGACTGTAACCCCAAATGAAACATAGTGCCCATTAGCTGACTATATATACATAAACACTATGTGGCAACCTAGGAAAATGGTTTTGATTTTATGTGGAGCAAGAACAGCTGAAATGATTGTATGTTCTTCATCTTGGTGATTGAAACCATATACAAAAGCACATATAATGGAGAAAGCAATGGGGGAAATGTCTAAATGGGATTGGGTTGAGGTAGTAAGAGAATAAGTGTGGGTGATTTTTGTTTTCTTTCTTGGCCTCTTCATGATTTTCTGTTAGATGGTTATGGTGACATCAGTAATTGGCACACTAATGGATAAGTATGCATTTTGGGGGCCAAGTCAGTGTCTGCACACAGATGACCCCTGGGTCTTTCTTTCAGGGCAGTCAACAGAGCGCACACAGCAGCTGTCATCCCTCCTTCGCTCCTGTCATCACTGGCTTGCAAAACCTGGTTGGCACAAAAAGAGTTTCAGATCCTTCCCAGAAAAATTCAGGTATTACACAGACACACCCACAGCAAAACTATCCTGTTACCCAAATTTAAAAAAAATATATATATATAGTGTTTTTTTAAAAAGTCCTCTTTAATTTAAATGTTTCTTAATTTTTTGAGCTTGGCTGCATAAGCTGAGCTTTCTGAAAGGCCTGTTCTGAAGGTAAGGAAGCCATAGAGATTCCTTCAGTGGTGGTCAGGCATGGTGGCTCATGCCTGTAATCCCAGCACTTTAGGAGGGCCATGGCAGGCAGATTACCTGAGGTCAGGAGTTCGAGACCAACCTGGCCAACATAGCGAAACCCCGTCTCTATTAATACAAAAAAATTAGCTGGTTATGGTGGCACACGCCTGTAGTCCCAGCTACTTGGGAGGCTGAGGCAGGAGAATTGCTTGAACCTGGAGGGGGTGGTAGAGGTTGCAGTGAGCCGAGATGGTGCCACTGCCCTCCAGCTTGGGTGACAGAGCAACACTCCGTCTCAAGAAAAAAAAAAAAAGAAATTCCTTCAGTGGCACAACACAGAGCACCTGAAAAACAGAAAAGCAGAAAGCTGGAGTGCATCATAAAGTAAAATTATTTACAAAGAGAAAATTAATAAATTACAGGTCACTGAAGAAAGGTGAGAAGTGTGTATACCTTCTATGGGAAAATTGGGCCAGTTAAAAAGAAAAAAAAGTGTGTATCTCCTTGGGGACAGGATGGGACAAGGGGTCCTTTTAAGTCTTTTGTTGAATGGAGGGTTATCTTTGATTAAGGTAGAAAAAAATGTACAATGAAACACAGATGACTCTGCTGGGCACAGTGGCTCATGCCTGGAGTCCTAGCACTTTGGGAGACCAAGGCGGGCGGATCACCTGAGGTCAGGAGTTCAAGACCAGCCTGGCCAACATGGAGAAACCTCGCCTCTACTAAAAATACAAAAATTAGCCGGGCGTGGTGGCACATGCCTGTAATCGCAGCTACTCGGGAGGCCGAGGCAGGAGAATCGCTTGAACCCAAGAGGCAGAGATGGCAGTGAGCTGAGATCGAACCACTGCACTCCAAACTGGGTGACAGAGTGAGACTCCATCTAAAAAAAAACAAAACAAAACACAAATGACTCAATCCTCCAAGCATTTACTCACCATGTTCCAGGCAGCTGCTGCTATATAGCGCATCAACTT
The DNA here is from genome assembly GCF_000951045.1 of Mandrillus leucophaeus. Lineage (NCBI taxonomy): Eukaryota > Metazoa > Chordata > Mammalia > Primates > Cercopithecidae > Mandrillus > Mandrillus leucophaeus. The sequence goes on from NW_012103599.1 coordinate 606,132, forward strand.
TTGTCAGACCAAATGATTATGGCCACATCAATCTCAGACAGAGAGCACTTCTTAAAAATAGAGGACACAGCAGGCTGGATACGGTGGGTCACTTGAGGTTGAGAGTTTGAGACCAGCCTGGCCAACTTGGTGAAACCGGGTCTCTGCTAAAAATACAAAAATTAGCTGGGCATGGTGGCGGGCGCCTGTAATCCCAGCTGTTTGGAGGCAGAGGCAGGAGAATTGCTTGTATCTGGGAGGCAGAGGTTGCAGTGAGCTGAGATGGTGCCACTGCACTCCAGCCTGGGTGACAAAGCGAGACTTGTCTCAAAAGAAAAAAAAAAGAGGACATGGCCCCTGGTGACTTGGCTACCAGCTTGGATGCTGAGGAGGGGTGTACAATACCTGCTTGCTTTAGTGTCTTATCTTGAAAGACCGAGAAAATGAAACCATTTTTCATGGGACAATATTATATCCTAAATATATTATTTTTTAATGTTAAAAAGTTAATTGTGTTGCTTCTTTATAGGCACAGATATGGAACCAAGGACTGTTGAGATAAACAGGGTAAGTCAGTCATTTTGCTATATATGTTTTTCTGGTTTGTGTTGGATTTGCATTAAATGTACATTTTCCCCAATACAATTTATTGGATTGTAAGTGTGCTCTTTCAAGTTACTGAGATAAAAATATGGTCTAAATAACATCAATAAATAGACTTAGAAAAGTACAGTAGAGCACAGAGATGACCTCTATGAATTTTTTGGTAAATCTCATCCACTATATTCTGTGCCTGTAAGTTTTATTTTTTTTTTTCAATCTTCGTCTTTTAACCTGTACATGTAAAGTTTTATAAAACAAAAATGGTATCATGTGGCACATACTAAGTGAGTATTTTTTGACAGCATGTGGCATGATTTTTATTGATTTCATAGTACTCCAGCATATGAATGTGCTATAAGTTTCTTTTCTTTTTTTTTTTTTTTTGAGACAGAGTCTTGCTCTGTCACCCAGGCTGGAGTGCAGTGGCGTGATCTCAGCTCACTGCAAGCTTCGCCTCCCAGGTTCACACCATTCTTCTGCCTCAGTCTCCCGAGTAGCTAGGACTACAGGCGTCTGCTACCACACCTGGCTAATTTTTTGTGTTTTTAGTAGAGACAGGGTTTCACCGTGTTAGCCAGGATGATTTTGATCTCCTGACCTCATGATCTGCCCGCCTCAGCCTCCCAGAGTGCTGGGATTATAGGAGTGAGCCACTGCACCCAGCCAAACATGCTATAAGTTTCTTAACCAGTTTCCTATTATTGAACAATTAGCATATTTCTCGATTTTTGCTATCTTTTATAGTAAAACATCTTTATATTTTTGCCCATATCATGAGTAATTTCCTCAGGATTAATTCCTAGAAATGAAATTTCAGGGTCAAAAGCCAAGTTTGTTATTAGAGACTTTTATACATGTTGCTAAATTCCGCTTTTGAGAAGATTGTATAAGATGTATTTCAGTTCATAAATTTGTTGAACCCTGATTTTCAGACTCCTCTGTGATGATATCTAATGAAAGTAGATTCTTTTTTTCTTTTTCTTTTTCTTTTTGAGATGGAGTCACTGTGTCGCCCAGGCTGGAATGCAGTGGCGCTATCTCAGCTCAGTGCAACCTCCACCTCCGGGGTTCAAGCAATTTTCGTGCCTCAGTCTCCCAAGTAGCTAAGACTACAGGCATGCACCACAACGCCTGGTTAATTTTTGTATTTTCTGTAGAGGCACAGTTTCTCCATGTTGGCCTGGCTAGTCTCGAACTCCTGCCGTCAAGTGATCCAACCTCCTCAGCCTTCTGAAGTGCTGGGATTATAGGCATGAGCCACCAGCCCCGGCCAAAAGTAGACTTTTATTTTGCTCACTTTGACCTAAATGAGGGGTTCAAGAACAAATAATGACCTTGTTGTAATCATGGCAATCCACTGCAGTAAAGTGATATCCAGCAGAGCTTACTTCTCTAGATTTAATGATACCTCTGTTTGAGAGCATTCTACCATTTATTAGCTGCATTAGTTTGCTAGATCTGCAGTTACAAAACACCACAGACTGGGTGGCTTAAACAACGGGAATTTATTTTCTCACAGTTCTGAAGGCTAGATCCAAGATGAAGGTGTCTGCACGTTTGGTTTTTCCTGAGGCCCCCCTCCTTGGAATGCAGATGTCCGCTTTCTTGCTGTAGCCTCACATGGCCTTTTTTGTGTGTCACTCATCATCCCTGGTGTCTCTCCTATGTCCTAATCTTTTCTTATAAGGACACCAGTCACATTGGACTGGGGCTCACCCTGGCCTCATTTTAAAGGCCCTATCTCCAAATACAGTCACATTTTGAGGCCCTGGTACTTAGGGCTTCAGCATGTGATTCTTAGGGGGACACAATTCAGCCTGTACATTAGCTGTACAGCTGGGTGTGGTGGCTCATACCTGTAATCCCAGCATTGTGGGAGGCCGAGGTGGGAGGATCACTGAACCCAGTAGTTTGAGACCAGCCTGGGCAATATGGGGAAACTCTGTCTCTACAAATAATTTTTTTTTTAATTAGTCAGGCATGGTGGTGCATGCCTGTGGTCTAGTTGGGAGGCTGAAGTGGGAGGATCGCTTGAGCTCAGGAGGTTGAGGCTGCAGTGAGCCGTGATCATGCCACGGCACTCCAGCCTGGGCGACAGAGTAAAACCCTGTCTCAAAAAAAAAAAAAAAAAGGCCATTAGCTCTATAATAGTTAGCAAGTCAACCTCAACCTCAATTTTCGCGTCTGTAGAATGGGAGTGATAACACTAACTTACCTCAAAGGTAAATATTGTTGTGTGGATTAAGTGAGGTAATGAATGTAATATCTTTAGCATAGTACCTAGTGCATCAGGAATGCCTAGGAAGTGGCTCTGTTGTTATGAGCTACAGCTTTGACTAAATCTGCCTTATTTGTTCCCAGTATTTTTCCACCAGAATAGCAAGTCAAATGTTCCTATCATGGGGAAGTTAAATGTACCAACAGTATAGATAATTATGGATAAATTAAGGAAACATCATGATGGATTTAAACAAAGCCAAAAAATTATTGCATACATTTCTCCCCTAAGATTTCAAAAATAATATTATTTTATATTTCCTTAGTTATTTCAGCCACTTGTTTTTACAGGCTTTTGTAATAAAGCCTGCTCCTACCTACCCTATTCTACCACACGTGAGCCAAGCAGAAATTTATTTCTTTTTTTTTCTGAGAGAGTCTCGCTCTGTTGCCTAGACTGGAGTGCACTGGTGCAATCTCGGCTCACTGAAACCTCCACCTCCCAGGTTCAAGTCATTGTCCTCCCTCAGCCTCCCAAGTAATTGGGATTACAGGTGCATGCCACCATGCCCAGCTAATTTTTTGTATTTTCATTAGAGACAGGGTTTCACCATGCTGGCCTGGCTGGTCTCAAACTCCTGACCTCAAGTGATCCACCCACCTCGGCCTCCCAAAGTGCTGGGATTACAGGAGTGAGCCACCACACTCAGCCTCTAAGCTTCTGCTATGCTGGTTTGGGTCTGTCCCACACATACGTAGCCTGAGAGTTCTGTGGGTTCACAAACAGAACTGAGGATTCGTTTTCTTCAGCTTCCTCTACTCTGCTTTTCTTCTCTTTCCCTCTTTTTCCTGATTCTTCTGCCTAGAAGGATGGAATTTCTATCTGAATGTTAGCATTCAGCCTACCTTTCCAGCTCCTTGACTGGGAATCGCCCTCAGGGTAAAGCTGCCAGGAAAAAAAATAAAACTGGGAATTTCCCCTCGCTGCTGTCGTTTCTCTGAGTTTTGACTCTCCACCACACTTTATTTGGTTTCTTTTTGTTTCAGAGGCCCCAGGTAGTTGTTTTTTACATTTTGACTAGACATCTTGATTGTAACCAGCAGGAGAGAGATGCTGTCACGTGTCTGTGCTACCATGCCAGAACTGGGACTTGTCATTTGTTCTTTTAGTGATTTTAAAAATATTAACCCTATGATACTAATGTGGGAAAAGACTGGACTAAAGCCAAGTCTCTTCACCAGAGTCCATCTTGGGGAACATTTTCAGCCACATTTTATGTCTCTCTTCAAACTGTTGTTACTACAGTGGGTGTCCTCTCAGATCCTTTGTTTTAACGCAGCCTTTTAAAGCCAAATGTGTTTGTTCACACCCAGAAGAGCATAGTATGTGTGGCAGTTTAATCATAAACACCATATGAGAATATACTTGCCAAGTCTGCATCAGAATTGGCCACTAAACTAAGCAGCTGCATAGGGCGTTGTGTGTGTGTGTGTGTGTATGTGTGTGTGTGTTTAATTTACTCCTGCTATTGCCTTTTATTGAGCCTTTTCTGTAGGCCATGAGTGTGCCATACCATCTCATTTAATGCTCAGACCAACACTGTCAGGTATGTAGTATTCTTCTCATTTTATATATAGAGATGGAGGCTTTAAGAGGTAGTCAGCCTAAATAACAAACAGAGAGGCTCTCTAAAAGAAAATGGTGTTTATTGAGGAATGGGAATATGCGGGCCATGGTAGACTACGTGCATATTCAGGCAGGTAAGGAAAATAAAAGTTTTTAGAGGACAAAATGAGGAATATATAATTATTTTGAGATAATTATCCTTGGCTACAAAGATTAATAACAGGGGTGACACACAGCCCAAGGCTGGACAGGCATTTGCCGGACAAATGCACTTGTGGAAACTTTTTTTATGTAAGGTTGTGACGTCCTTCCTGCAGGGTTGTGGTTTTTGCAGTCTTTTGTGATAATTTTTGTTATCAGGCATACAAGCCTGAGAACCCTTTCTTCATAGCCTTTCCTGGCTCTATTGGTAAGGATTTTTTTTTTAACACAAGTGACTCCAATTTGATTCTGACAATTTTCACAAGGTTAAGTAACTTCCCCCAAGACCCCACAACTAATTAAGAGCTAGAGCTGGGGCTGGGCACAGTGGCTCACACCTGTAATCCCAGCACTCTGAGAGACCAAGACGGGTGGATCACCTGAGGTCAGGAGTTCAAGACCAGCCGGGCCAACATGGTGAAGCCCTGTCTCTACTAAAAATACAAAAAATTAGCCAAGCGTGATGACGTGCACCTGTAATCCTAGATACTCAGGAGACTGAGGCAGGAAAATTGCTTGAACCTGGAAGGCAGAAGTTGCAGTGACCTGAGATCGTGCCATTGCACTCCAGTCTGGACAACAAGAGCGAAACTTTGTTCAAAAAAAAAAAAAGAGTTAGAGCTGTCTACTCCGAAGTCTCCACATTTAACTCCTGTGTTATCTTGGCCTCCTACCTCATGGGGGGATTTTGTTCAATAGCTATCTGGGGATAGTCAGTTTGTGGCTCTTTATTAAAAATATAAGCATTATGTTTTCTTTCTTTTTTAGGAGCTCAGTGATGCCCTTGGAATCAGTATTGCTGGAGGAAGAGGAAGTCCCTTAGGAGATATCCCTATATTTATTGCCATGATTCAGGCCAGTGGAGTGGCTGCACGGACACAGAAGCTTAAAGTAAACAAAAGATAACTGGTTGAAGGGCTAACAGCATGTGGTGGGGTGGGAGAGGAAGTTGCAGCCCTGGGCACCTTGTTTAAAACTGGAATTCCAATAGCCATCAGAGACCCAGGCTGAGGGCAAGATGCATTAAAGAAGCTTTATACCTTTAGAAATTCATTAGGTCCCCAGGCACGTAAAAATATTATTATTTGTATCAAAGCTTCTCAATAAAAGAAGAAATTGCAGCCCCTTTGCAAACCCTCCTTTACCCTTTTAAGCACCTCATTTCACCCAAACTCAGCTCTCAACTGAGAGACATTTGACCTTAGAGTCTTCCCTCAATCAAAAGAATCACCATTTTTATGATTTCTCCCCCTTGTTGCCCCTTAATCTTAATTTCAGTAGAAAAATAAAGCAGAAAATATTTGGCTTCCTCATTAGAACTTTATTGAACAGTTAATGTGTACACCTCGCTATTACTGGCAATGGATGTATGAAACACCACCATTACCAAAATACAAAAGTGGCCTACTGTGCTTTTTAATAATCAAATCTGACCCCCTTCTTGTTGCTCTGATTTGTCTGTATTTGGGGAAAGCCAAAAAAATTCCTCATGCTTCTTGAACATGTATACACAGTAGTAACGCAGAATCCTCACAATAGCCACCAATGGGAAATAGGACTTGCAAAGAATTTTAAGCATTCTTCTCAAATTTAATTTTTCTTAATGATAGTGATTTTCTGTCACTTTTGTGCTTCCAGGTTGGGGATCGGATTGTCAGCATTAACGGGCAACCTTTGGATGGGCTGTCTCACGCGGATGTGGTTAATCTGCTGAAGAACGCCTTCGGGCGCATTATCCTGCAGGTATTGCGATCAATGGAGCACGCAGCTGTGCGAGGCAGATAAGTGGCACGCAAAAAAGATTGAGCGTCACTGGCAGTAGGCATCGCCACCCAGCAGGGTGCTTGCTGATGTGAATTATGAAGGTTGAAAGCAAGAAATTATTATTTTTATTCAAAAATTCTTTAATGCCACCCATACAGGCAGTGAGCATGATTATATGAAAGCATAACAAGGGGAGAAAAATTACTCTCTGCTTCACATGATAAATCAACACGGATTTTAGCTTCCAGTGTTCTTTTGTAAATCAGTTTGTAAGGAATAAGAAATGATTTCTTTTCTTATGCCCAAAGACTGTTACTGAACTGCCCAAGTGCTGTTTCTTCTTTTCCCCTTAAAGGAAGAGGAAAAATACAATGCTCTTTTTCTTGTAGCATAGATTGCCAACACTGTTAAATTCTCACTGCATAGCAGTCATCAACCAAGGCAGAAAATCAGCTGTGGTCCCCAGCAGTATTGTTCCGAGGCACGAGGAAATATACCAAGATATAAAAGCAAAGCGTGCTGTTAATTACCCCTGCTTATATTTTAGCCCTTCAAATGTCTCTGAGATTGACACCATGCAGTGACTGAGAGGCAGCATAATGGCAGTGAGTTTCATTAATGAGTTTCCCCAGAAATGTATGCTTACCACACTTCTGCAAAGGTATTTAAAATGGTTTTTAGGTAGCCAGGCGCGGCGGCCTATACCTGGAATCCTGGCATTTTGGGAGGCTGAGGCAGGTGGATCATATGAGGTCAGGAGTTCAAGAGCAGCCTGGACAACACGGTGAAACCTCGTCTCTATTAAAATACAAAAATTAGCCAGGGGTGGTGATGGGTGCCTGTAATCCCAGCTACTCTGAAGGCTGAGGCAGGAGAATGACTTGAACCCGGGAGAAGGAGGTTGCAGTGAGCCGAGATTACTCCACTGTACTCCAGCCTGGGTAACAGAGTGAGACTGTCTCAAAAATAAAATAAAATAGTTTATAGATAAAAAGAATAAAGCCCACCGTTTACTACCTTAGAGAGAGGGCCAGCCAGCCACTCATCATTCTAGCCTTAAAATAAGAAATTTGGGCTGGGTGCAGTGGCTCACACCTATAGTCCCAGCACTTTGGGAGGCTGAAGCAGGTGGATCACTTGAGGCCAGCAGTTCAAGACCAGCCTAGGTCATAGCAAGACCCCATCTCTAAAAAAAATTAAAATAAAGAAGTTAGCCTGGCGTGGTGGTGTGTGTCTGTAGTCCTAGCTACTCAAGAGACTGAAGTAGGTGGATGGCTTGAGCCTAAGAGTTGGAGGCTACAGTGAGCCATGATTGTGCCACTGCATTCCTGCCTGGGCAGCAGAGTGAGACCCTGGCTCAAAATAAATAAAAAATATATAGGAAGTTCAAATTGAAAAACCATTACATAGCTGGGCACAGTGGCTCACCCCTGTAATCCCAACACTTTGGGAGGCCAAGGCAGGAGAATTGCTTGAGCCTGGGAGTTTTGAGACCAGCCTGGGCAATGTGGTATGATACCCATCTCTACAAAAAAAAAATATAGATAGATATTTAATAATAAAAAATAAAAATTAGAAAAAAAGAAAAACCATTACATTTGGGACAAGCAATTTGTGGTGTTTAATATCTGTGGTCTAAGTCCAAAGTGTCAAAACAGAGATTTAAAAAGTAAGTGACTGATGTATACATATGTAACAAACCTGCACGTTGTGCACATGTACCCTAAAACTTAAAGTATAATAATAATGATAATAAAATAAAGTAAAATTTAAAAAAGTAAGTGGCTTTCAGTATGTATGAGGAGTATAATGAAAATCCTGTCAGTTTACTATCACACTGGTCTTTAAGTTAAAATTGTAAAGGAAAAGAAAAGAAAATCCTGTCACTAATTTCAAGGGAGTTTATGTGATAGGCCAAATATTATTAAATTATTTGGGTCCCTGATCGTCTATTGAACACAAATCAAAACAGTGTGTGGACTGGGCATAGAATCTGCTTCCCCTCAACTCCTCATCCTCACTTTCAGTGGAAACCTGCATAGTTACCTGCATTCCTTCCTCCACCCTACAAATCTTTGCTTTCTGAAATGGGTGGCTGTGCTTGCTCATCCTTCGCGTTATGCTGACCCCTAGAGGCAGTACGGTGCAGCTCTTCAGTGTGGAGCCCAGGACCTTGAATTACAAAGACCTTACGAGGAGCCTACTTCAAATGTAACTGACCAGAAAAAAAGGCTCTCCCTTAGCAAAATCTTGTATTGATATTTGCACATATTGATATAATTTGTTCAGCTCTGTCTTCCTCACAAATAAATAAGAAGACACAATTAGCCGGGTGTGGTAGCACATGCTTGTAATCCCAGCTACTCAGGAGGCTGAGGCAGGAGAATCGCTTGAACCCGGAAGGCAGAGGTTGCAGTGAGCCAAGATCACCCCATTGCACCCCAGCATGGGCAACAAGAGTCAGACTCCGTCTCAAAAAAAAAAAGCACATAGAAACTAGCTGCTCGGAGGCTGAGGCAGGAAGATCACTTGAGCACAAGAGTCTGAGGCTGCAGTGAGCTATGATCATAGCACCACACTCAGCACTGCACTCATAGTCACTCTGTCACCCAGCTCTAAATAAGTAAATAATAACATTATGTAACTATAGTGTCATAATAATAAAAACCAATATAACCAAACATTAGTATGAATGAATTATTATTATTTTATTTTTTTGAGACGGAGTCTCACTCTGTTGTCCAGGCTGGAGTGCAATGCAACCTCCATCTCCCGGGTTCAAGCAAGTCTCCTGCCTCAGCCTCCCAAGTAGCTGGGACTACAGGCATG
>NW_012103599.1:615401-620219 GCF_000951045.1 Mandrillus leucophaeus
TGAGGCTGCAGTGAGCTATGATCATAGCACCACACTCAGCACTGCACTCATAGTCACTCTGTCACCCAGCTCTAAATAAGTAAATAATAACATTATGTAACTATAGTGTCATAATAATAAAAACCAATATAACCAAACATTAGTATGAATGAATTATTATTATTTTATTTTTTTGAGACGGAGTCTCACTCTGTTGTCCAGGCTGGAGTGCAATGCAACCTCCATCTCCCGGGTTCAAGCAAGTCTCCTGCCTCAGCCTCCCAAGTAGCTGGGACTACAGGCATGCACCACCATGCCCGGCTAATTTTGTATTTTCAGTAGAGATGGGATTTTTACCATGCTGGCCAGGCTGGTCTCAAACTCCGGACCTGAAGTGATCTGCCTGCCTTGACCTCCCAAAGTGCTGGAATTACAGGCATGAGCCACCACGCCTGGCTGCATGAATTATTAGTAGCATGGGGATTTGTGGTGTTTTGGTAGAAGGAAAATGTGAGTTAAATCTTTATCTTCCACAATAAGAAGTAATTAGATATCAAAAATTTTTAAATCAAGAAGTAGAAGTAAAACTGTTATTTAAGAATATGGAAGCACAGCCTGGCCAACATAGAGAAACCTTGTCTCTACTAAAAATACAAAAAAGTAGCCGGTCGTGGTGGTACACCTCTGTAATCCTGGCTACTCAGGAGGCTGAGGCGGGAGAATCACTTGAACCCCAGGGTTAGAGGTTGTAGTGAGCCGAGATCTCGCCACTGCATTCTGGCCTGGGCAACGTGAACATGGAAGCAAATACTAGGAGAAACCGTTGAAAGTAGTTGCTTTTAGGGAGTAAGAATCTGTAATGGGGGTAAAGGAGCAAGGACTCTTTCATTAAATACTATAGAATCATTTTGACTTTTAAAATTATATAAATGGGCCAGGCGCGTGACTCACACCCATAATCCCAGCACTTTGGGAGGTCGAGGCTGGCAGAGCACTTGAGCCCAGAAGTTTGAGACCAGCTTAGACAACATGGTGAGACCCCATCTGTACAAAAAAAAATACAAAAATTAGTCATACATAGTGGCATGCACTTGTAGTCCCAGCTACTGGTGAGGCTGGGGTGGGAGGACTGCTTGAACCCGGGGGGCAGAGGTTGCAGTGAGCCAAGATCGTGCCTCCAGCCTGGATGACAGAGGGAGACCCTGTCTCAAAATTTAAAAAAAAAAAAAAAAAATTACGTAAGTGAATAGGTGTGATTTTTTTTAAATTGAAATAAAAAGTTGTTGGAAAGTATTAGAACTACAGAGGATTGAGTAGATTTTTAAAACATAGGAAACAAGTAGAACTTAAAAATAATGTAACAGTTAAGTGGAAGAGTTGGCTAGCTAAATTTTCATCTCTTAGAGTATGGAGTCGATGGACACCAAGATAGTACATTTCAAAATAGGCATATAAGAATATTACTTAGCTTATTCTTTAGAATTAAAAAGAGAAAAGTTCAGTGTGCTTCTAGGGAGGGCAAGTGTTGAATATTTTTATTATGTGCTGTACTATTTAATTTTTTATTATGTACACACAAAGAGATATTTAGAAAAAAAAGAATATGGACAGGCATGGTAGCTCATGCCTGTAATCCCACCACTTTGGGAGGCCAAGGCAGGTGGATCACTTGAGGTCAGGAGTTTGAGACCAGCCTGGCCAACATGGTGAAATCCCATCTCTACTGAAAATACAAAAATTAGCCGAGTATGGTGGCACGCACCTGTAGTCCCAGCTACTCGGGAGGCTGAGGCAGGAGAATAGCTTGAACCTGGAGGGTGGAGATTGCACCACTACAGTCCAGCCTGGTCAAGAGTAAGACACCATCTCAAGAAAAAAGAACAGAAAAGAACCAAGAATATAGGTCCGTTTGAAAAGCAGCTAAATGGAATTGAGTAGAATGGTGCTTCTCAAACTTTAGCACGCTCCAGAAACACCTGGAGGGCTCCCCCAGCATTTCTGATTTTGCAGGAGTGGCGTGGGATTCAAGAATTTGCTTTTGTTTTTTTTTTTTGTTTTTTGTTTTTTGTTTTTTGAGACAGAGTTGCACTCTGAAGCCCAGGCTGGAGTGCAGTGGCACAATCTCAGCTCCACTGAACCTCCACCTCCTGGGTTCAAGCGATTCTCCTGCCTCAGCCTCCCAAGCAGCTGGGACCACAGGCACCCACCACCATGCCCGGCTAATTTTTGTATTTTAGTAGAGACAGGGTTTCACCATGTTGGCCACGCTGGTCTTAAACTCCTGACCTCAGGTGATCCGCCTGCCTTGGCCTCCCAAAGTGCTGAGATTACAGGCATGAGCCACTGTGCCCAGCCAGTTTTGCATTTCTTCTAACAAGCTCCTAGGTATTGGTGATGCTGCTAATTCAGATCCCATGCCTCAGACCCAGTGGAGTAGGGCATTATTTAGGGATGAATATAGGTCTCCCCACGTTATTCTCTTCATCTGAAACGCCCTTCTCACCCTACTCTCGTCTTTTTTTTTTTTTTTTTAGAGAGACAAGGTCTCGTTATATTGCCCATGCTGGCCTCTAACTCCTAGGCTCAAGAGATTGTCCCACCTCAGCCTTCCAAAGTGCTGGGATTACAGGCGTGAGCCATCACAGCCAGCCCTCTCTTCTTTTTTCTTTTTTTCTTTTTGTTTGAGACGGAGTTTTGCTCTTGTTGCCCAGGCTAGAGTGCAATGGTGTGATCTTGGCTCACTGCAACTTCCACCTCCCAGGTTCAAGCGATTCTCCTGCCTTAGCCTCCCGAGTAGCTGGGATTACAGGCATGTGCCATTATGCCTGGCTAATTTTGTATTCTTAGAAGAGATAGGGTTTCATCATGTTGGTCAGGCTAGTCTTGAACTCCAGACCTTATGTGATCCGCCCACCTCGGCCTCCCAAAGTACTGGGATTACTGGTGTGATCCACCACGCCCGGCCTCTTTTCATTATAAATTTTGGAAAATCCTTTGTTTAGAAACTCTCCATCCAAGAGTAGGGAGTGCCTGGGTGTTGATGTCCTTCCAGACCATTGTTCTCCAAAGCCGGAGGAATCTGTGTCTGTGCCTCGGGCGCAGGGCCTCGCCCAGAGCAGATACCTCGTCAGTGCTGCTCACGTGGAGTTGCTGAGTCATTCCAATCAAGCTGAAGGACATGAACTAATAGGGAACAAATCAGCACAGTTACCAATTTAGTCCAGAAAAATTCAAGTAGGGGAGGAAGATGGATGGCTTACCCAGGGTTGGGAATGGAAAAGGTGTGTCATTGAGGGTGCAGAGCAGGCATGTCGTGGCCTGTGTGAGCATCATTAAAGGAATGATCTGCGATTAGGTCTTTACCTTAGTTGCATAATAAAATCACTGATTTTAATACCTGTTCCTGGGCCCCACCCCAGAGATTCAGATATAATTTTTCTGGGATATGGCATGGACATCAGAGGATTTTAAAATTTCTTGGTTGATTCTAACATGCAGCCAGGGGTAAGAAAAGTAGTCTACAAGGTTTGCAAATAAAAAGTCAACTAATACTTAAGCCAGGTGCGGTGGCTCACGCCTGTAATCCCAGCACTTTGGGAGGCTGAGGTGGGTGGATCGCTTCAGGTCAGGAGTTCAAGACCAGCCTGGCCAAGGTGGTGAAACCCCCTCTCTACTAAAAATACAAAAATAGGCTTATTTTTTCCCAGCTGCTCAGGAGGCTGAGGCAGGAGAATCTCTTGAACTTGGGAGGCAGAGGTTGCAGTGAGCTGAGATCGTGCACTGCACTCCATCCTGGGCGACAGAGCGAGACTCTGTCTCAAAAAAAAAAAAAAATCCAAATTAATGCCATGAAGACAGTGATAAACTGCAGGAAAAGGACAAAGACCTAAGGTTTGAAAGTTGAAGACCTAGCCCAAGTTAGGTAGGATAGGTAGGCTGTGGTGTCAGAAAGTTGTGAGTTTGAATCCTTTTACTGAAGTCTAACCTATTCCTCTAAAACAGGGACTGTGGAGCTCCTTTCTTAACAAGGTTGCTCTGAGGATTAAATGAGGTGTGATGTAATGTGTCTAATAAATACAGTATGTTGCAAATGGTAAATACTAAGTGGCATCTTATTACTTTCATTGTAATAACATAGGCTTGAAGTTAGAGGATACTAAAATTCCTTTATAAAATCCTGAAAGTGGAGTGGTTTTCCAGGTGGCATTTGAGGTGTGTGCCACTAGGTGGCGATGTGGCTGGAAGTCAGTTTGCCCTTTTCGAATTTTACTCCAAATGCTTCACACTTCAGACCTAAGTTTGTTTTTAAGACAGAGTTTCCCGCTTGTTAGACTGGAATACAATGGTGCGATCTCGGCTCACTGCAACCTCTGCCTCCTGGGTTCAAGCGATTCTCCTGCTTCAGCCTCCTGAGTAGCTGGGTGTGGTGCATGCCGCCACACCTGGCTAATTTTGTGTTTTTAGGAGAGGTGGGGTTTCTCCATGTTGGTCAGGCTGGTCTTGAACTCCTGACCTCAAGTGATCCACCCACCTCAGCCTCCCAAAGGCTGAGATTACAGGTGTGAGCCACCACGCCCGGGCCGATCTTTAGGTTTTTAACAGACACATAAAAATCAATATATTCTGGTGTCACTAAAATCAGGGTCACTAGATTCTAGACAAAAACTTTAAGCAGCTGTGCTTTCTATTTCAGTAAGTTATACCAAAGGCCAGGCATGGGATTTTCTTGTGTGTGTGTGTTTTCTGTATTGTGTCCCCATCTTAAGTGCCAACTTTCTCAGGGATCACCTTAACTTTACAGCCTTCCTGTGTGTTTTCAACATGTGTGCACCCATAGGT
>NW_012103599.1:621714-623116 GCF_000951045.1 Mandrillus leucophaeus
CTTCTCTTCCTCCCAGTCCATAGTCTCCTCCTCAGGTGGGGGAATTTTCTCCACCTCTTCCTTCAGGTCCACAGTCTCCTCTTCCTTGGATGAGATTTTCTCTACCTCTTTCTTCAGGTCTGTGGCCTCCCCCTCTTTGGGTTGGGAGAGTTCCTTCTCTTCCTTCAGATCAGGGGTCTCCTCCACCTCAGGTCAGCAATTACTAAATATTTGATAATAAGAGTTCGGGGAGGATGAGGGGAAACCAAGTAGTTCATTAAATGCCTAGTGAGACTTTAAGTGAACACAACCATTTGGCAACTTAGGAAGTTCTAACTTTAATGGTAATGCATACCCATCACCAGCAATTCCAGATCTAGTTACCTGCCTTAAACAGCCACTCAAGATGTCTACAGCAGCACTGTGCCTAACAAGAAGGAGCATAAGTTTTCTGTTTATTTGTTTGTTTGTTTGTTCATTTGAGATGGAGTCTCACTCTGTCACCCAGGCTGGAGTGCAGTGGCGCAATCTCAATTCGCTGCAACCTCCGCCTCCTGGGTTCAAGCGATTCTCCTGCCTCAGCCTCCCTAGTAGCTGGGATTACAGGCACCCACCACCACGCCCGGCTAATTTTTGTATTTTTAGTAGAGATGGGATTTCTCCATGTTGGCCAGGCTCGTCACAAACTCCTGACCTCGGGTGATCCACCACCTCGGCCTCCCAAAGTGCTGGGATTACAGATGTGAGCCACTGCACCCAGCCAAGAAGGAGCATAAGTTTAAAGGACCTGCAGGCATAAATTTAACCCACCTCCCCCGTGTTGGGGGGCCACGGCACCAGCCACATTTCCAGGCCTCTGGGTCCAGCGGGACATGAGAGAAAAGTTTACTGATCTGAGTAATGCAAAATGCAGGACCACAGCTGCAGATCTTAGGACCGGCACTGGCCCCACCCAGGTGAAAGGACTCCACATACTACAGCTCTGAAGCACATTCAGGCTACAGAGACCTTAATGCCTATTGTCCAGTTAAGGACCTCACAGTCCCTGTGCCTTCCCCAGAAGGAATCCCTTTCCTTCCCGTCTCCTCTCTCCACTCTGACCTGCATGTGTTCACATCTGCCTCCCATACTAGATGATATTGGCTGCAAGCTCACTGGAGGGCAGGCAACTTGTGCTCCCCCTGGGTTTCCCCTGCCCCCATCTCTACTCTCGGAACCTTTCGCAGAAGTTTACACCCAGGAGTGTAAGATTTACTTTTAAAAAAGAGCAAACTGGCCAGGCACAGTGGCTCACACCCGTAATCCCAGTACTTTGGGAGGCCGAGGCACGGATCACCTGAGGTCAGGAGTTCAGGACCAGCCTGGCCAAGATGGTGAAACCCCGTCTCTACTAAAAATACGAAAATTAGCCGGGCATGGTGGC
>NW_012103599.1:623166-623890 GCF_000951045.1 Mandrillus leucophaeus
GAGTGCAGTGGTGCAATCATGGCTCACAGCAGCCTTGATCTACCAGGCCTCCCACCTTGGCCTCCCAAAGTGCTAGGATTACAGGCATGAGCCACCACACCCAGCCAGTGCTAAATTTCAGATTTGGTACTGAAAGACTTGGGTCCTAAGTAAGTCTAAGGGCTAATTTTTTTTTTTCTGGAACCTTTAGGAAAGTTCTAAGCAAGGAGCTCAAGCTTTTATGCATTATAATATGTTACTTATCTGGAAATTATTGTGACTTCTCAATTCTCCAAAACATAATACCTAAACCTGTTTTTAAAGAAAGGTACTCAACCTAGGTCCATGCAGTAAAGACTTCTACTTTATTATTCATTTAGAAAGCTTAATAAATATACAATATTTCACTGTAGAACATACAGTTGTAATGAAGTTTAATGTTCCTTTTACCCTAAGTTATTAAATGCAACATGGAGGCAAAGCACAAGAGTTTCTTAAAGGAAAACAGTGGGGAAGGTGGCACAAATTAAGGAAATTCACATCAAAGGGAGAATTCTGTTGAAGAAACAGTGAGACAGAAACCATTGGCAGAAGGAAACATGGAATGAGTTGTGAGTGCCGTTGGAGGGGGGAACACAGAGTGAGGGGGGACAGCAGCCTGAGGGGGAAATGCCTCCGGAGGGGGGAACACAGAGTGAGGGGGGACAGCGGCCTGAGGGGGAAATGCCTCCGGAGGGGGGAACAC
>NW_012103599.1:626270-628457 GCF_000951045.1 Mandrillus leucophaeus
TTTTTTGAGACAGGGTCTTACTGTGTTGCCCAGGCTGGAATCCAGTGGCACAATCATGGCTCGTGTAGCCTCAACCTCCCGGGCTCGGGTGATCATCCCACCTCAGCCTCCCGAGTAGCTGGGGCTACAGTCATGCACCACCATGCCCAGCTAATTTTTGTATATTTTGTAGAGACAGCGTCTCACCATGTTGCTCAGGGTGGTCTCGAACTCCTGGGCTCATGTGATCTGCCTTCCTGGGCCTCCCAAAGTGTTAGGATTACAGGCATGAGCCACCTTGCCCAGCCTAAAGTCATTCTTAAGGTGACATATGTGTGCTCTCCTTGTCTTCCTGCAAAAGACCAAGCTGTCAGTGAAATTCCTTCACATTTCTCATTCAGCCCCTTGGATTCCACTTCTACAAAATAGGCTGAAGCCTGGACAACCCCAAGTGTCCTGGGTAGGTCTCTAAGATTCAGTATTATCAGTTTTTTTCATTTCGGGGTGAAGGAGTGAGCAGAAGGACTATAGGTTTTAGAAGGATGTGAGTTTTTCCATAAGACGAAGCTATAGAAGTGTTTTTCTACTTTACAGCTAGACTTTTTAAAAATTGATTTTTGGCCAAGCGCGGTGGCTCATGCCGGTAATCCCAGCACTTTGGGAGGCTGAGGCAGGCGGATTACTTGAGGTCAGGAGTTTGAGACCAGCCTGGCCAACATGGTGAAACCCGGTCTCTACTAAAAATGCAAAAATTAGCTGGGTGTGGTGGCACGCGACTGTAATCCCAGCTACTGGGGAGGCTGAGGCACAAGAATCGTTTGAACCTGGGAGGCAGAGGTTGCAGTAAGCCGAGGTCATGTCACTGCACTCCAGCCTAGGCAACAGAGCGAGACACCATCTCAAAAACAAAAAAAAATGATTTTTACCCAAATAAAACTATGACTTTGGTTTTACCATTTGTATGGCAGATTTCATGGACTCTTGAAAGGATCATCTCTTTCTAAAAGGCAATGAGCTGGCCTCAGTGGCTCACGCCTGTATTCCCAGCTACTGAGAAGGCTGAAGTGGGAGGATCACTTGAGCCCAGGAGTTAAAGGCTGCAGTGAGCTATGATTGCACCACTGCACTCCACCCTGGGTGACAGAGCAAGACCCTATCTCTAAAAATAAAAAAAAAAAAAAAAAGCTAGAGAGCTTTCTTCCTAGAAAGCTAGGAAGGTTTCTAGGAAGTGGGGGTGAGGTGGTGGGTGTGTTATGCCTCCCACACCTCAGGCTGTCTCCTTGCAGTACCCCGGATAGTGAAGTACCCCCTGGTGCCAAGCGCATGCCATCATGATCGTCTGCTCTATTTGCATCTTCTTGTCCCACTGTCCCTCTGCCCCTCCCCTTCCCATGCTCCAAAAATGGCCTATAAACTCTGTTGCCTCACACAAGGTGATTTGCCTCACACCACAGACAATTAGGAGTACAAGATTCTAGATTTGGATTTAAATCCTGGCTTTACCCCTTATCACCTGTGTGACTTAACCTCCCTGCTTCAGGTTCCTCATCTGTAATATGGGACTAATAGCAGCACCTACCTCTCTCTAGGGACTCAGAAGGATGCTTAAAGACATACATAATGCAGCAGCACCACGGCTGAATGTAAAATGAGCGTAGCCGGGCGTGGTGGCTCACGCCTGTAATCCCAGCACTTTGGGAGGCCGAGATGGCCAGATCGCTTGAGGCCAGGAGTTCAAGACCAGCCTGGGCAACATGGTAAACTCCATCTGTACTAAAAATACAAAAATTAGCCAGGCGTGGTGGCATGCACCTGTAATCCCAGCTACTCCGGAGGCCGAGGCACAAGAATTGCTTGAACCTGGGAGGTGGAGGTTACAGTGAGGTGAGATTGTGCCACTGCACTCCAGCCTGGGCAACAGAGTGAGACTCTGTCTCAAAAATAAACAAATACGGTGACTCATGCCTGTAATCCCAGCACTTTGGGAGGCCAAGGGAGGTGGATCGCCTGAGGTCAGGAGTTTAAGACCAGGCTGGCCAACATGGTGAAGCCGTGTCTCTACTAAAAATACAAAAAAATTAGCTAGGCATGGTGACACACACCTGTAATACCAGCTACTTGGGAGGCTGAGGCAAGAGAATTGCTTGAACCCTGGAGGCAGAGGTTTCAGTGAGCCGAGATCATGCCATTGCACTGCAGTCTGGGCAA
>NW_012103599.1:633287-634637 GCF_000951045.1 Mandrillus leucophaeus
AAGACGGGCGGATCACTTGAGGTCAGGAGTTCAAGACCAGCCTAGCCAACATGGTGAAACCCCGTCTCTACTAAAAATACAAAAAAATTAGCCAGGCATGGTGGCCTGTGCCTATAATCCCAGCTACTTGGGAGGCTGAGACACGAGAATTGCTTGAACTCGGGAGGCAGAGGCTACAGTGAGCCAAGATTGTGCCACTGCACTCCAGCCTGGGTGACAGAGTGAGACTCTGTCTCAAAAATAAAAAAAAATAATAAATAAATGAAATAAATAAATATTTAGAAGGAACCAGGAAGCAGGGAAGGGGAACATGAAACATGGAGCTGGGATGTTGGCGTGGAAAGGTTAGTTACAGTGACCAGGGAAGGTGGCTCAAAGGCCTAAGAGTAGGGAAGAAGCCAGCCACACAGATGCCAAATAGAGAACGTGCCAGGCAGAAGGCACAGCGGTTCAAGTGCTGAGGTGGGGATGCGTCTGGCATGTGAGAGAAACAGCCAGGAGGCCGGCACAATGGGGCAGAGAGAATACCGAGGAGAATGTTAGGGGAGAGGCAGAGATGTCACAGGGCACATCACTGCAGATGACCCTAGAGGTTATAGGAGGGACTTCAGTGGTGGTCCAAGAGAGTCGGCTTTCTTTGGACAGTTTTAAGCAAAATATTGGGATAATCTGCTCCATTGTAACAGAAACATCCTAGCCGCTATGGATGGAGGGGCTGAAGCAAGGAGACCAGTGAGAAGGCTAGAAATGGTTTCATAGAAAAACCAAGAGAATTTTGCCGGCCATGGTGGCTCACGCCTGTAATCCCTGCACTTTGGGAGGCTGAGGCGGGTGGATCACCTCAGGTCAGAAGTTCGAGACCAGTCTGACCAACATGAAACCCCGTCTCTACTAAAATACAAAACAATTAACTGGGCGTGGTGGTGCATGCCTGTAATCCTAGCTACCAGGAGGCTGAGGCAAGAGAATCGCTTGAACCCAGGAGGCAGAGGTTGTGGTGAGCCGAGATCGCGCCATTGCACTCCAGCCTGGGCAACAAGAGTGAAACTCCGTCTCAAAAAAATAAAAATAATAAAAAAATTTTAAAGAAAGAAAAACCAATAGAATTTCATGAGGATGGCCGGGCGCGGTGGCTCAAGCCTGTAATCCCAGCACTTTGGGAGGCCTAGGCGGGCGGATCACGAGGTCAGGAGATCGAGACCATCCTGGCTAAAGCGGTGAAACCCCATCTCTACTAAAAAAATACAAAAAAACTAGCCGGGCGAGGTGGTGGGCGCCTGTAGTCCCAGCTACTCAGGAGGCTGAGGCAGGAGAATGGCTTGAACCCGGGAGGCGGAGCTTGCAGTGAGC
>NW_012103599.1:636392-638847 GCF_000951045.1 Mandrillus leucophaeus
AATTCCCCGCCCGCAGAGGGAACTGTGGAATGTGGGGTGGAGTGGAGAGAGACATGGGATTAGAGGAGTAGGCTATGGAGGGAACTTTATATGCATAATTAGAGAGTCTGAATTTTATTCCAAGTCCAAAGGGAAACAACCACTACAAGGTTTTAAACAGGGGAGTGCCAATACCCATTTTATATTTGAAAAGATAACTGGCTACCGTGTGGGCGTGAGGTGAGACAAAGGTGAATGGGGATTCCAGTAACAGGCACTTGATGATGGACTGAATTAGGATGGTCACCTGTAGATGGAAAGTAAACAGTTTTGAGAAGGACTTTGGAGGTAGAATCCAGGGGACTTGATGGATTACATACGGCAAGCAGGAGTGGAGGGCTCAGATATTCAGAGAGCGATCATCTATGTGGCTGGCATCCTAGCATCCTTTCCAGTTAGATAGGCACCAGCCAGCACACTAGTATTTTCACTACTTCACCTAGTAGATTTCTAACTGGGCAGCTGGAGGTGCCATTTACTAAAATGAGTAAAACTAGAAGAAAAGTGAATTGAAGGAAATGAATTGTTGGATCAAAAGTTTGGGTATTTTGTTAATTTTGATACATCTCTGAGATATTAAAATGCAGATGTCAAGTTGGCAATTGGATATCACAGACTAAGCTGGGATTTTTTTTATTTTTTATTTTTTTTTTTGAGACAGAGTCTTGCTCTGTCATCCAGGCTGAAGTGCCATGGCATGATCTCAGCTCACTGCAACCTATGCCTCCTGGGTTCAAGCAGTTCTCCTGCCTCAGCCTCCCAAGTAGCTGGGATTACAGGCGCCCGCCACCACACCCAGCTGATTTTTTTATTTTTAGTAGAGACCAGCTTTCACCATGTTGGCTAGGCTGGTCTTGAACTCTTTACCTCAGGTGATCCAGCCCTCTCTGCCTCCCAAAGTGCTGGGATTACAGGCGTGAGCAACCACGCCTGGCCTAAGCTGGGATTGTGAGCACGTTGTTGGAATGTAAAGCTGTGGGAATGTACATGCTGTCACTTGAGCCTGAGTGTGCAAGGGGACAATGGGCCCAGGACTGCATCATAAGAGATGAATGGAAGAAGAGCAAAGAGATGGAGAAACAGGCCCCCACAGAAGGAAAGCCAGAAGAATGTGGGTCATGGAAGTTTGGGTAGGAGATGGGAATGGAAACTGGAGAGGGGTAGGTTTATAAAGATGGTAGACTCCAAAAGTAGGGAGGATAAAAGAGTTCATGGACAAGTTATCCCTTCCAGTACACTTGCTGTGGAAGAGAGCAGAACTTGGGGGCAGGGAGAAATCTGTCGTTTCCTCCTTTAATCTTTCATCCTAAATATTTCCCAATTCATTCCGTCATTCTTCATACAGTGGTATTTCCAGAAGATTCTGTAACTTGGACGTAGCACTGTTTTCCCCAGAATAGGATGCTTCACCCAAAATGTGTTCTGGGGCAGGCCTGTTGCCTTTCTTTTTCTGCTCTACTTAAGAGATGAAGCTTAATTTAGCAGTTTAGGCAGCCGTGCCCTCTGTTGGCCTTTTCTGAAACTGCAATCAAGTCGAGCTTTGCAGTGCTGGCAGGCCAAGTTCCCTCTGTATTTGTGCAGTGAGAATTATAACCTAGAAGCAGGGGTAACCAAGGAGCTCTTGAGAAAGTATCTCTGGTAACTAGTTGAGGTGGAAGACAACTCCAGGATAAGGCGGCAAAGCAGACTTTTATGATTCCCATTTAATAGATGAGGAAGCTGAAACTCAGATCCGGCATGGATAAGTGGCTGACACTGAACTCTGAAACTCCATCCTGAGTCCTGTTGTGGACTCCCAGAGCTATACTATATTTCTTCTAAATGCTTTAGAATGTTATTTGCACACACACAAAAAAAAAGTTATTTGGAGAATGCAAATATAAAGTGAGTGTTTAAATGCCATTATTCTACTATACGTTTGTTTTTGTGTGCGTTTGTGGGTTTCTTTGGTTATTTTTATTTTCTTTTTTGAGACCGAGTTTTACTCTGGAGTATAGTGATATGATCTCTGCTCATTGCAACCTCTGCCTTCTGAGCAGCTGGGACTCCAGGCATGTGCCACCACACCGGCTAATGTTTTTTGTATTTTTAGCAGAGACAGAGTTTTGTCATGTTACCCAGGCTGGTCTTGAACTCCTGAGCTCGAGTGATCCGCCCACCTCGGCTTCCAAAAGTGCTGGGATTACAGGTGCAAGCCACAGTACACAGCCTATTCTACTATACCTTTGTTCAGGACTATCTAAGAGGCAAATCTCAGGGAGTCAGAGATATTCATCCATTCTTTCATTCACCAGTTATTTACTGAGCACCTGCTCTGTGCTAGGCACTCTTCTATGTGATGGGGAATACAGGAGTGAACAAAGCAGACAAACTTCCTGCCCTCACATTCTAATATGAAGCGATAGACAATAAATAA
>NW_012103599.1:640737-658488 GCF_000951045.1 Mandrillus leucophaeus
CCTGTAGTCCCAGCTACTCAGGAGGCTGAGGCAGGAGAATGGCTTGAACCCGGGAGGCGGAGCTTGCAGTGAGCCGAGATCCCGCCACTACACTCCAGCCTGGGCGACAGAGCGAGACTCCATCTCAAAAAAAGAAAAGAATTTCATGAGGATGGAATGTGGGTTGTAAGAGACAGAGATGAGCCAAGGATGACACCATCCTTGAAACTGGAAAAATCAAGTTGCAGTTGCCCAAGATGAAGAAGGCTCTAGGAGCAAAGGTTGCAGGGAGCAAAGGCTCCATTTTAGACATGTTAGCTTTGAGATTCCTGGAGATGTCCCATAGATGTCTATGGACCCAGTGACAACTAGATCCATATATCCAGTCACCAACTGGATATATGGATCTGGTGTTAGGTAAGCATTGGAGCTAGAGATACAGATTCAGGGATTATCATCACTTAAATGGTATTTACATTCATGAGATGGATGGAATGGGATATGGGATGGGATGGAATGGGAGACAATGGGATGGGATAATATGTTTAATGGAAAAGATAAGAAGCTCAAGGACTAAGCCCTGTGGCCCTCAGTTAGAGGTTTGAATGATAAAAGGAATGGCCAGAAGTGGTGGAAAATAAACTAATGAATTGTGGTGTCATGGAAGCCAAACGAAGAAATGAAGAAAATAGTTTAAGGCTGGGCGCAGGGGCACATGCTTATAATTCCAACACTTTGGGATACCAAGGTGGGCAGATTACTTGAGCTCAGATGTGGGAGACCAGCCTGAGCAACATGGCAAAATCTCCATCTCTACAAATACAAAAAAATTAGCCAGGGCCGGGCATGGTGACTCACGCCTATAATCCCAGCACTTTGGGAGGCCAAGGTGGGCGGATCACCTGAGGTCAGGAGTTTGAGACCAGCCTGGCCAATATGGTGAAACCCCGTCTCTACTAAAAATATAAAAATTAGGCCATGCACGGTGGCTCACACCTGTAATCCAGCACTTTGGGAGGCCAAGGCAGGTGGATCACGAGGTCAAGAGATGGAGACGATCCTGGCCAACGTGGTGAAACCCCGTCTCTACTAAAAATACAGAAATTAGCCAGGCGTGGTGGCGTCTGCCTGTAGTCCCAGCTACTCGGGAGGTTGAGGCAGGAGAATCGCTTGAATCCAGGAGGCGGAGGTTATAGTGAGCCAAGATCGTGCCACTGCACTCTAGCCTGGTGACAGAGCGAGACTCCGTCTGAAAAAAAAAAAAAAATTAGTCAGGCATGGTGGCGGGTGTCTGTAATCCCAGTTACTCAGGAGGCTCAGTCAGGAGAATCACTTGAACCCGGGAGGCAGAGCTTGCAGTGAGCCAAGATCGCACCACTGCACTCCAGCCCAGGTGACAAGAGTGAAACTCTATCTCAAAAAAAAAAAATTAGCCGGGCGTGGTGTAGGGTGCCTGTAATCCCAGCTACTCAGGTGGCTCAGTCAGGAGAATCACTTGAACCCGGGAGGCAGAGCTTGCAGTGAGCCAAGATCGCACCACTGCACTCCAGCCCAGGTGACAAGAGTGAAACTCTATCTCAAAAAAAAAAAATTAGCCGGGCGTGGTGTAGGGTGCCTGTAATCCCAGCTACTCAGGTGGCTCAGTCAGGAGAATCACTTGAACCCGGGAGGCAGAGCTTGCAGTGAGCCAAGATCGCACCACTGCACTCCAGCCCAGGTGACAAGAGTGAAACTCTATCTCAAAAAAAAAAAATTAGCCGGGCGTGGTGTAGGGTGCCTGTAATCCCAGCTACTCAGGTGGCTCAGTCAGGAGAATCACTTGAACCCGGGAGGCAGAGCTTGCAGTGAGCCAAGATCGCACCACTGCACTCCAGCCCAGGTGACAAGAGTGAAACTCTATCTCAAAAAAAAAAAATTAGCCGGGCGTGGTGTAGGGTGCCTGTAATCCCAGCTACTCAGGTGGCTCAGTCAGGAGAATCACTTGAACCCGGGAGGCAGAGCTTGCAGTGAGCCAAGATCGCACCACTGCACTCCAGCCCAGGTGACAAGAGTGAAACTCTATCTCAAAAAAAAAAAATTAGCCGGGCGTGGTGTAGGGTGCCTGTAATCCCAGCTACTCAGGTGGCTCAGTCAGGAGAATCACTTGAACCCGGGAGGCAGAGCTTGCAGTGAGCCAAGATCGCACCACTGCACTCCAGCCCAGGTGACAAGAGTGAAACTCTATCTCAAAAAAAAAAAATTAGCCGGGCGTGGTGTAGGGTGCCTGTAATCCCAGCTACTCAGGTGGCTCAGTCAGGAGAATCACTTGAACCCGGGAGGCAGAGCTTGCAGTGAGCCAAGATCGCACCACTGCACTCCAGCCCAGGTGACAAGAGTGAAACTCTATCTCAAAAAAAAAAAATTAGCCGGGCGTGGTGTAGGGTGCCTGTAATCCCAGCTACTCAGGTGGCTCAGTCAGGAGAATCACTTGAACCCGGGAGGCAGAGCTTGCAGTGAGCCAAGATCGCACCACTGCACTCCAGCCCAGGTGACAAGAGTGAAACTCTATCTCAAAAAAAAAAAATTAGCCGGGCGTGGTGTAGGGTGCCTGTAATCCCAGCTACTCAGGTGGCTCAGTCAGGAGAATCACTTGAACCCGGGAGGCAGAGCTTGCAGTGAGCCAAGATCGCACCACTGCACTCCAGCCCAGGTGACAAGAGTGAAACTCTATCTCAAAAAAAAAAAATTAGCCGGGCGTGGTGTAGGGTGCCTGTAATCCCAGCTACTCAGGTGGCTCAGTCAGGAGAATCACTTGAACCCGGGAGGCAGAGCTTGCAGTGAGCCAAGATCGCACCACTGCACTCCAGCCCAGGTGACAAGAGTGAAACTCTATCTCAAAAAAAAAAAATTAGCCGGGCGTGGTGTAGGGTGCCTGTAATCCCAGCTACTCAGGTGGCTCAGTCAGGAGAATCACTTGAACCCGGGAGGCAGAGCTTGCAGTGAGCCAAGATCGCACCACTGCACTCCAGCCCAGGTGACAAGAGTGAAACTCTATCTCAAAAAAAAAAAATTAGCCGGGCGTGGTGTAGGGTGCCTGTAATCCCAGCTACTCAGGTGGCTCAGTCAGGAGAATCACTTGAACCCGGGAGGCAGAGCTTGCAGTGAGCCAAGATCGCACCACTGCACTCCAGCCCAGGTGACAAGAGTGAAACTCTATCTCAAAAAAAAAAAATTAGCCGGGCGTGGTGTAGGGTGCCTGTAATCCCAGCTACTCAGGTGGCTCAGTCAGGAGAATCACTTGAACCCGGGAGGCAGAGCTTGCAGTGAGCCAAGATCGCACCACTGCACTCCAGCCCAGGTGACAAGAGTGAAACTCTATCTCAAAAAAAAAAAATTAGCCGGGCGTGGTGTAGGGTGCCTGTAATCCCAGCTACTCAGGTGGCTCAGTCAGGAGAATCACTTGAACCCGGGAGGCAGAGCTTGCAGTGAGCCAAGATCGCACCACTGCACTCCAGCCCAGGTGACAAGAGTGAAACTCTATCTCAAAAAAAAAAAATTAGCCGGGCGTGGTGTAGGGTGCCTGTAATCCCAGCTACTCAGGTGGCTCAGTCAGGAGAATCACTTGAACCCGGGAGGCAGAGCTTGCAGTGAGCCAAGATCGCACCACTGCACTCCAGCCCAGGTGACAAGAGTGAAACTCTATCTCAAAAAAAAAAAATTAGCCGGGCGTGGTGTAGGGTGCCTGTAATCCCAGCTACTCAGGTGGCTCAGTCAGGAGAATCACTTGAACCCGGGAGGCAGAGCTTGCAGTGAGCCAAGATCGCACCACTGCACTCCAGCCCAGGTGACAAGAGTGAAACTCTATCTCAAAAAAAAAAAATTAGCCGGGCGTGGTGTAGGGTGCCTGTAATCCCAGCTACTCAGGTGGCTCAGTCAGGAGAATCACTTGAACCCGGGAGGCAGAGCTTGCAGTGAGCCAAGATCGCACCACTGCACTCCAGCCCAGGTGACAAGAGTGAAACTCTATCTCAAAAAAAAAAAATTAGCCGGGCGTGGTGTAGGGTGCCTGTAATCCCAGCTACTCAGGTGGCTCAGTCAGGAGAATCACTTGAACCCGGGAGGCAGAGCTTGCAGTGAGCCAAGATCGCACCACTGCACTCCAGCCCAGGTGACAAGAGTGAAACTCTATCTCAAAAAAAAAAAATTAGCCGGGCGTGGTGTAGGGTGCCTGTAATCCCAGCTACTCAGGTGGCTCAGTCAGGAGAATCACTTGAACCCGGGAGGCAGAGCTTGCAGTGAGCCAAGATCGCACCACTGCACTCCAGCCCAGGTGACAAGAGTGAAACTCTATCTCAAAAAAAAAAAATTAGCCGGGCGTGGTGTAGGGTGCCTGTAATCCCAGCTACTCAGGTGGCTCAGTCAGGAGAATCACTTGAACCCGGGAGGCAGAGCTTGCAGTGAGCCAAGATCGCACCACTGCACTCCAGCCCAGGTGACAAGAGTGAAACTCTATCTCAAAAAAAAAAAATTAGCCGGGCGTGGTGTAGGGTGCCTGTAATCCCAGCTACTCAGGTGGCTCAGTCAGGAGAATCACTTGAACCCGGGAGGCAGAGCTTGCAGTGAGCCAAGATCGCACCACTGCACTCCAGCCCAGGTGACAAGAGTGAAACTCTATCTCAAAAAAAAAAAATTAGCCGGGCGTGGTGTAGGGTGCCTGTAATCCCAGCTACTCAGGTGGCTCAGTCAGGAGAATCACTTGAACCCGGGAGGCAGAGCTTGCAGTGAGCCAAGATCGCACCACTGCACTCCAGCCCAGGTGACAAGAGTGAAACTCTATCTCAAAAAAAAAAAATTAGCCGGGCGTGGTGTAGGGTGCCTGTAATCCCAGCTACTCAGGTGGCTCAGTCAGGAGAATCACTTGAACCCGGGAGGCAGAGCTTGCAGTGAGCCAAGATCGCACCACTGCACTCCAGCCCAGGTGACAAGAGTGAAACTCTATCTCAAAAAAAAAAAATTAGCCGGGCGTGGTGTAGGGTGCCTGTAATCCCAGCTACTCAGGTGGCTCAGTCAGGAGAATCACTTGAACCCGGGAGGCAGAGCTTGCAGTGAGCCAAGATCGCACCACTGCACTCCAGCCCAGGTGACAAGAGTGAAACTCTATCTCAAAAAAAAAAAATTAGCCGGGCGTGGTGTAGGGTGCCTGTAATCCCAGCTACTCAGGTGGCTCAGTCAGGAGAATCACTTGAACCCGGGAGGCAGAGCTTGCAGTGAGCCAAGATCGCACCACTGCACTCCAGCCCAGGTGACAAGAGTGAAACTCTATCTCAAAAAAAAAAAATTAGCCGGGCGTGGTGTAGGGTGCCTGTAATCCCAGCTACTCAGGTGGCTCAGTCAGGAGAATCACTTGAACCCGGGAGGCAGAGCTTGCAGTGAGCCAAGATCGCACCACTGCACTCCAGCCCAGGTGACAAGAGTGAAACTCTATCTCAAAAAAAAAAAATTAGCCGGGCGTGGTGTAGGGTGCCTGTAATCCCAGCTACTCAGGTGGCTCAGTCAGGAGAATCACTTGAACCCGGGAGGCAGAGCTTGCAGTGAGCCAAGATCGCACCACTGCACTCCAGCCCAGGTGACAAGAGTGAAACTCTATCTCAAAAAAAAAAAATTAGCCGGGCGTGGTGTAGGGTGCCTGTAATCCCAGCTACTCAGGTGGCTCAGTCAGGAGAATCACTTGAACCCGGGAGGCAGAGCTTGCAGTGAGCCAAGATCGCACCACTGCACTCCAGCCCAGGTGACAAGAGTGAAACTCTATCTCAAAAAAAAAAAATTAGCCGGGCGTGGTGTAGGGTGCCTGTAATCCCAGCTACTCAGGTGGCTCAGTCAGGAGAATCACTTGAACCCGGGAGGCAGAGCTTGCAGTGAGCCAAGATCGCACCACTGCACTCCAGCCCAGGTGACAAGAGTGAAACTCTATCTCAAAAAAAAAAAATTAGCCGGGCGTGGTGTAGGGTGCCTGTAATCCCAGCTACTCAGGTGGCTCAGTCAGGAGAATCACTTGAACCCGGGAGGCAGAGCTTGCAGTGAGCCAAGATCGCACCACTGCACTCCAGCCCAGGTGACAAGAGTGAAACTCTATCTCAAAAAAAAAAAATTAGCCGGGCGTGGTGTAGGGTGCCTGTAATCCCAGCTACTCAGGTGGCTCAGTCAGGAGAATCACTTGAACCCGGGAGGCAGAGCTTGCAGTGAGCCAAGATCGCACCACTGCACTCCAGCCCAGGTGACAAGAGTGAAACTCTATCTCAAAAAAAAAAAATTAGCCGGGCGTGGTGTAGGGTGCCTGTAATCCCAGCTACTCAGGTGGCTCAGTCAGGAGAATCACTTGAACCCGGGAGGCAGAGCTTGCAGTGAGCCAAGATCGCACCACTGCACTCCAGCCCAGGTGACAAGAGTGAAACTCTATCTCAAAAAAAAAAAATTAGCCGGGCGTGGTGTAGGGTGCCTGTAATCCCAGCTACTCAGGTGGCTCAGTCAGGAGAATCACTTGAACCCGGGAGGCAGAGCTTGCAGTGAGCCAAGATCGCACCACTGCACTCCAGCCCAGGTGACAAGAGTGAAACTCTATCTCAAAAAAAAAAAATTAGCCGGGCGTGGTGTAGGGTGCCTGTAATCCCAGCTACTCAGGTGGCTCAGTCAGGAGAATCACTTGAACCCGGGAGGCAGAGCTTGCAGTGAGCCAAGATCGCACCACTGCACTCCAGCCCAGGTGACAAGAGTGAAACTCTATCTCAAAAAAAAAAAATTAGCCGGGCGTGGTGTAGGGTGCCTGTAATCCCAGCTACTCAGGTGGCTCAGTCAGGAGAATCACTTGAACCCGGGAGGCAGAGCTTGCAGTGAGCCAAGATCGCACCACTGCACTCCAGCCCAGGTGACAAGAGTGAAACTCTATCTCAAAAAAAAAAAATTAGCCGGGCGTGGTGTAGGGTGCCTGTAATCCCAGCTACTCAGGTGGCTCAGTCAGGAGAATCACTTGAACCCGGGAGGCAGAGCTTGCAGTGAGCCAAGATCGCACCACTGCACTCCAGCCCAGGTGACAAGAGTGAAACTCTATCTCAAAAAAAAAAAATTAGCCGGGCGTGGTGTAGGGTGCCTGTAATCCCAGCTACTCAGGTGGCTCAGTCAGGAGAATCACTTGAACCCGGGAGGCAGAGCTTGCAGTGAGCCAAGATCGCACCACTGCACTCCAGCCCAGGTGACAAGAGTGAAACTCTATCTCAAAAAAAAAAAATTAGCCGGGCGTGGTGTAGGGTGCCTGTAATCCCAGCTACTCAGGTGGCTCAGTCAGGAGAATCACTTGAACCCGGGAGGCAGAGCTTGCAGTGAGCCAAGATCGCACCACTGCACTCCAGCCCAGGTGACAAGAGTGAAACTCTATCTCAAAAAAAAAAAATTAGCCGGGCGTGGTGTAGGGTGCCTGTAATCCCAGCTACTCAGGTGGCTCAGTCAGGAGAATCACTTGAACCCGGGAGGCAGAGCTTGCAGTGAGCCAAGATCGCACCACTGCACTCCAGCCCAGGTGACAAGAGTGAAACTCTATCTCAAAAAAAAAAAATTAGCCGGGCGTGGTGTAGGGTGCCTGTAATCCCAGCTACTCAGGTGGCTCAGTCAGGAGAATCACTTGAACCCGGGAGGCAGAGCTTGCAGTGAGCCAAGATCGCACCACTGCACTCCAGCCCAGGTGACAAGAGTGAAACTCTATCTCAAAAAAAAAAAATTAGCCGGGCGTGGTGTAGGGTGCCTGTAATCCCAGCTACTCAGGTGGCTCAGTCAGGAGAATCACTTGAACCCGGGAGGCAGAGCTTGCAGTGAGCCAAGATCGCACCACTGCACTCCAGCCCAGGTGACAAGAGTGAAACTCTATCTCAAAAAAAAAAAATTAGCCGGGCGTGGTGTAGGGTGCCTGTAATCCCAGCTACTCAGGTGGCTCAGTCAGGAGAATCACTTGAACCCGGGAGGCAGAGCTTGCAGTGAGCCAAGATCGCACCACTGCACTCCAGCCCAGGTGACAAGAGTGAAACTCTATCTCAAAAAAAAAAAATTAGCCGGGCGTGGTGTAGGGTGCCTGTAATCCCAGCTACTCAGGTGGCTCAGTCAGGAGAATCACTTGAACCCGGGAGGCAGAGCTTGCAGTGAGCCAAGATCGCACCACTGCACTCCAGCCCAGGTGACAAGAGTGAAACTCTATCTCAAAAAAAAAAAATTAGCCGGGCGTGGTGTAGGGTGCCTGTAATCCCAGCTACTCAGGTGGCTCAGTCAGGAGAATCACTTGAACCCGGGAGGCAGAGCTTGCAGTGAGCCAAGATCGCACCACTGCACTCCAGCCCAGGTGACAAGAGTGAAACTCTATCTCAAAAAAAAAAAATTAGCCGGGCGTGGTGTAGGGTGCCTGTAATCCCAGCTACTCAGGTGGCTCAGTCAGGAGAATCACTTGAACCCGGGAGGCAGAGCTTGCAGTGAGCCAAGATCGCACCACTGCACTCCAGCCCAGGTGACAAGAGTGAAACTCTATCTCAAAAAAAAAAAATTAGCCGGGCGTGGTGTAGGGTGCCTGTAATCCCAGCTACTCAGGTGGCTCAGTCAGGAGAATCACTTGAACCCGGGAGGCAGAGCTTGCAGTGAGCCAAGATCGCACCACTGCACTCCAGCCCAGGTGACAAGAGTGAAACTCTATCTCAAAAAAAAAAAATTAGCCGGGCGTGGTGTAGGGTGCCTGTAATCCCAGCTACTCAGGTGGCTCAGTCAGGAGAATCACTTGAACCCGGGAGGCAGAGCTTGCAGTGAGCCAAGATCGCACCACTGCACTCCAGCCCAGGTGACAAGAGTGAAACTCTATCTCAAAAAAAAAAAATTAGCCGGGCGTGGTGTAGGGTGCCTGTAATCCCAGCTACTCAGGTGGCTCAGTCAGGAGAATCACTTGAACCCGGGAGGCAGAGCTTGCAGTGAGCCAAGATCGCACCACTGCACTCCAGCCCAGGTGACAAGAGTGAAACTCTATCTCAAAAAAAAAAAATTAGCCGGGCGTGGTGTAGGGTGCCTGTAATCCCAGCTACTCAGGTGGCTCAGTCAGGAGAATCACTTGAACCCGGGAGGCAGAGCTTGCAGTGAGCCAAGATCGCACCACTGCACTCCAGCCCAGGTGACAAGAGTGAAACTCTATCTCAAAAAAAAAAAATTAGCCGGGCGTGGTGTAGGGTGCCTGTAATCCCAGCTACTCAGGTGGCTCAGTCAGGAGAATCACTTGAACCCGGGAGGCAGAGCTTGCAGTGAGCCAAGATCGCACCACTGCACTCCAGCCCAGGTGACAAGAGTGAAACTCTATCTCAAAAAAAAAAAATTAGCCGGGCCTGGTGGTGCATGCCTGTGGTCCCAGCTACGTGGGAGGCTGAGGTGGGACGATCACTTGAGCCTGGGAAGTCAAGGCTACAGTGAGTTGAAATCATATCACTGCACTCCAGCCTGAGCAACAGAGTGAGACCCTGTCTTAAAAAAAAAAAAAAAAAAAGTCTGAAAGAGAGAATAGTCCATTGTGTCAAATTGTCCAGATAAGTTGGATAAGATCAGGATTGAGAACTGACCCTTGGATATAGCATGGTTTCTCTAATTCTACCCTTCCTTATAATAAAATACCTTGTTTTCACTTTTTCCCCAGGTTGTAGCAGATACCAACATAAGTGCCATAGCAGCTCAGCTTGAAAACATGTCTACAGGCTACCACCTTGGTTCACCCACTGCTGAGCACCATCCAGAAGACACAGAGTGAGTATTTCAGATGCAGAGGGCCTATTATGCATGTGGGCAAAGCTCAAAAGAACTTTTCCAGATACTCAAGTGCACTCTAAAGGAGAGGAGGCCAAAGCGCCCATGACTTTTTCTAAATTCTAGGGAATCCTTATTTCTCACAAGGCTTAATTCCACCATATGAGTTCTTGAAAGACCATTGTTGCAGGGCCTGTGCACATGCTGCACCTGGTCACTTTGACACAGTGCCTATGCCTGCTTCCCTAAGAAACCACAGATGTATAGCCCAAGTGCACCCTGCTTTATTGTGCAAGGAGCCATGTTTCCTGAACTTCTAGGCTAAAATCTTGTTCTGAGATGAAATCTTGTTGTTATACTTGCTGACATGTTTCATTAAAACCAGTCATTGCAGTTAAAGTCATTCATTAAAGCAGGGTTTCTCAAACTAGAATGTACATAAGAGTAATCTAAGGGCCGGGCACAGTGGCTCACGCCTGTAATGCCTGCATTTTGGGAAGCCGAGGCGGGTGGATCACCTGAGGTCAAGAGTTCGAGACCAGCCTGGCCAACATGTGAAACCCTGTCTCTATTAAAAATATAAAAAATTAGCCAGGCGTAGTAGCGGGTGCCTGTAATCCCAGCTACTCAGGAGGCTGAGGCAGGAGAATTGCTTGAACCCAGGAGGCAGAGGCTGCAGTGAGCCAAGATTGCACCACTGAACTCCAGCCTGGGCAATAAGAGGAAAACTCCATCTCGAAAAAAAAAAAGAGTAATCTAGGTAGCATGTTTAAAGATGCTAATTCCCCAGGCCACATCCCAAAATTCTGACTAGGTGGTCTATGGTGGATTCCAGAAACCTGATGTTAACAAGTTTCCCAGAGTGATTCTGCTACAGGTGGGCAAAGGATCTACACTTTGAGAATGCTGCCTAAAGCTATTCCTCGCAGGTACCAGCAGTGCCTGGTCACTAGTAGGTGCTTAATAAATGTTTGTTGACAGATCTGGATGGTTCATTTGAAGGATCTCATGGTCATAGCCCATCCAAGTTTTTCCTCATAGTTCCCCACCTAAATGACATCTTTGAGTTTATTTTTATTGAGGAAAGAATATTAAATTAAGCTCATTCTACCTTTTTCTCGTTATAAAAGTAATACATGCCTGCCATAAAAATATAACAAAACATAGAAATATTACATTTTTCAAATTATGGTGGCCTTTTCCTTAAAAAAAACAAAAAAAGCAAAAAAACAGGACCTTTATAGGAAGTACAGTGTACGTTTAGCATCCTTTGATGTGTCTGTGGAAACACAGAGATCCCCTTGTAATCTTAATTCCTTTGCTATAATTCCATGGCCTCTGGCAGGCTGGGAACAACAAGCTTAAAGGAATTTTAAAATCACTCATAACAAACATTGGGATTTTTTCTTTTTTTTACTAGTCTATATGAAAGTAAATTTAAACTAATTGGTTGAAAATGTCATGATATTGTGAGATCAATGGAGGCAAATTCCATCTGATGTTGCCAGTTGAGGAGTAGAGCCACACTCCTCCTCTTCCCCTGAAAACACGTCCCTGAGTATAAATAGGCACAATTATAAGGGTCTTTAATGATTTGGGGCCGCAGGAGGTAGCTCTAAAACAATGGCTTTGGGCATCTAGGTTCCCATTCCAGTATCTTTGGAAATGGAGGCTGTGTTTGAAAAAAGAAGCACGAATCGAATTTGTATCCGGCCAGTGAGCTGTTACTGAGAGTGCCTGTAAGGCCACGAAGTGGGGAAAAGTAGAGCCTTATTCATAACGTCGTAATCATTCAGCTATAGGGGACAATTCATCAGTATCTCAACAGATATTTATTGAGCACCATTCTAAGGCCAGACGCTTAGATACAAGTGCTAGGTCCTGAGGATGCAAACTTAGAAATGTAAGTAAAGATTCTGCCCCAGTCCCCAAAGAGCTGCCAGAGAAGTGGAAAAACAGACCCATAAATCCATGGTTATAAAAGATAACTGTAGGAGAGCTAAATTCATTGAGAGAGGGTCCTGTGAAACCATGGATATGGGGCATAACTCAATGAAGGAGTGTAGTTTGGAGAAGCTAATGCTTAAGCTTAAGAGAACTGGAGCCTGCCTGGAGCCAGGCATAGTGGTGCATGCTTGTAGTCCCAGCTACTCAAGAGGCTGAGGCGGGAGGATCACTTGAACCCAGGAGTTTGAGGCTGCAATGGGCTGTGATTGTTCCACTGTACTCCAGCCTAGGAGACAGAACAAGACCCTGTCTCAAAAAAAAAGAAAAAAATTTGGAATAAGCAGGTGGCATTCAAAATAGTTAAGTGGGGTGGCTCACTCCTGTAATCCCAGCACTTTGAGAGGCCAAGGCCTGGGCAACATAGTCAGACTCTGTGTTTATAAAAAAATGTAAAGACAAACAGAACAGTTAAAAACAGTTAACAAGGCCGGGCGTGGTGGCTCACGCCTGTAATCCCAGCACTTTGGGAGGCCGAGGCAGACAGATCACCTGAGGTCAGGAGTTCAAGACCAGCCTAACCAACATGGAGAAACCCCATCTCTACTAAAAATACAAAATTAGCCGGGCATGGTGGCGCATGCCTGTAATCCCAGCTACTTGGGAGGCTGAGGCAGGAGAATCACTTGAACCCAGGAGGTGGAGGTCGCAGTGAGCTGAGATCATGCCATTGCACTCCAGCCTGGGCAACAAGAGCGGAACTCCATCTCAAAAAACAAAAACAAACAAACAAAAAATCAGTTAACAATTTATATAGCATAGATCATCAGCAGTAACTATGGATGTCTGCTGTAAACAACCAGTAAGTACATCAACAAACAACTGGTAACAGTGTGAACCAGCTGAAAACCCTTTAATAAACCCAGCGAAATTGAAGAGGAAGAATATTCTAGTTAAATAGAACAATATATTCAAAGATCGCTTGTGTCCCCATTTTGCAAATTTCTCTAAGTACATGAATGGCTGAGTTTATGAGAGATGACTTTGCCTCTCAGACATGCATGTTGCCACAAAACAAAGGATGCTGCCAGTACACAAATGTGAATTACCTATCATAAATAAGACAGGGTCTGGGTTTCTGCCTTTTGAGCAATAGCATTTGGGAATAAGAAATTGGCATCACCTAAGGTTTCATTAAGATTAAATTACTGGGAACCCACATAGGTAATTTAATTTTTAGCCGTGTTGTTTCTGAGAGAGAAGACTTCCACACTGGATGAAGCTTTGAAAAGCTAAATTTTACACTTGAAACAGATTTTCTTTCTCCATTTTGCTTCACCTTGGTTTCTCTCTTCTCTCCTGGATTTCAGTTCTCATTTACACAGTCATGATCCTGAGTTTCTGACAAGCATCACACATGGTGCTGGGAAGGCTCAGATGACTAAGACAAAGAGGTCATAGTCTGGTAGAGGAAATGGATGGCAAAGTAATTACAATATGATATAGTCAGTGCCGAAATGGAAATTTGGACTCAGTGCAGGGGAAGCACAGAAAAGGATGTGGAGGCTGGGCACGGTGACTCACGCCTGTAATTCCAGCACTTTGGGAGGCCGAGGCAGGTGGATCACCTGAGGTCAGGAGTTCGAGACCAGCCTGGCCAACATGGTGAAACCTCGTCTCTATAAAAATACAAAAATTAGCTGGATGTGGTGGCAGACGCCTGTAATCCCAGCTACTCAGGAGGCTGAGACTAGGAGAATTGATTGAACCTGGGAGGCGGAGGTTGCTGTGAGCCAAGACCGCACCACTACACTCCAGCCTGGGTGACAGAACGAGACTCTGTCTCAAAAAAAGAAAAAAAGGGTGTGGAACCCATCCTCCCAAGAGAGGCAGGAGAACCTCACATTGGAAGTGAGTTTGGAGAATGAGTTCCTGCCTTAGGTGGAAGTGGCCAGGGCATTCAGGCAGAAAAGGAACAGCAGTCTGGGTGCGGCAGCTCACACCTGCAATCCCAGCACTTTGTGAGGCGTCAGATGGATCACCTGAGGTCAGGAGTTCGAGACCAGCCTAGCCAACATGGCGAAACCTCGTCTCTACTAAAAATACAAAACTTAGCTGGGCATGGTAGCACACCCGTGTAATCCCAGCTACTCAGGAGGCCGAGGCAGGAGAATCGCTTGAACCTGGGAGGTGGAGGTTGCAGTGAGCCAAGATTGTGCCACTACACTCCAGCCTGGGCGACAGAGCAAGACTCTGTCTCAAAAGAAAAAAAAAGATAAAAGAAAAGGAGCAGCAGTTTCCTGAGCTGCGGGCTGCTACTGCCTATTATGGACAAGAGTTCACGTGAAGTCTCCCACCACACTAGGAGACACGCCACCTCGCTTTCCATGCACGTGCTTCAAGGATGTGATGACAGCTTCCTTCAGCTGTCAGCCGTAAGTTTAAAAGTTAAAAACTGGCTGGGTGCAGTGGCTCATGCCTGTAATCCCAGCACTTTGGGAGGTCAAGGCAGGCAGATCACTTGAGGTCAGGAGTTTGAGACCAGCCTGGCCAACATGGTGAAACCCCATCTCTACTAAAAATACAAAAATTAGCCAGGCGTGGTACGCACCCATAGTCCCAGCTCTGTCTCAAAAAAATAAATAAATAAAAAGAGTTAAAAACTAAGCATATAGAAGAGTGCTTTGACAGTTTCAGCATCATGACTTTATCTTTAATTAGAAATCAGTGAGTTTTATGGAAGAGAAACCTCTAAAACATCAAGAATATAGGTGATTAATTGGCATGACGTGAGAAGTTTTAAAATAACTTTCTAGATTGCTTTCTGAGAGTTTGATCTGATAAACCAAACTTCATAGTGTTGCAGTATGAAAGTCTCTCTCAAATCTGTATTCTTCCAATAAAATGAAATTCCCTCTCGATATCTATTCTGGAATTAAACAGCATGCATTGTGTTTTCAGAACACCTCCACCTAAGATTATTACTTTGGAGAAAGGCTCTGCAGGATTGGGGTTTAGTATTGTAGGGGGTTATGGAAGTCCCCATGGAGACCTGCCAATTTATGTCAAGACTGTATTTGCAAAGGTATATTTTCTTTTTTAATGTACTTTTTTAAAAAAATTAAACCTAGGTGAGATTTTTTTTTTAAGTGCTTTGCTTAGCTTTACTTTGGGTTAAACCTGGATGTGTGCATGTATGCTTATTTCATTTGAATCTCATAGGAAATTCTCACACCAGAATAGTGAAGGAAGAGTTCTTTTACAATGGCGGAGCCACAAGAAGTGCAGTTTTCTTTGGACTCTATTACGGAAGCAGATGCTCACAGATTTTTAGTCTTCTTTCAGCAACACAGCATAAGGAGCAGTGCCACTCTTTAGAAGGTGTCCTTGGAAATATTGTTCTGAACTAGAAAAAAGATTTGGCCTTCTTCTTGAAAATAATAGGCACTGGGGGCTGAGGCAGAAAGGTTTGTGCTGTGCAAGCCTCGGATCAGTGCATTCTGCATTCTTTTTTTTTTTTTTTTGAGATGGAGTTTTGCTCTTGTCACCGAGGCTGGAGTGCAATGGCATGGTCTCAGCTCACTGCAACCTCCGCCTCCCCGGGTTCAAGCAATTCTCCTGCCTCAGTAGCTAGGACTGCAGGCGCACGCCACCACACCTGACTAATTGTTGTTTTTGGTAGAGACGGGGTTTCGCCATGTTGCCCAGGCTGATTTCAAACTACTGAGCTCAGGCGATCCACCCACCTCGGCCATCCAAAGTGCTCGTAGGTGTGTGTCACTGTGCCCAGCCTGAGTAATTATTTTTAACTTCATTGTAATTTTTTTAATTGGAATTTAATTTTTAAATAAATTTTGAAGATCTCTGAGAAGTATTTCAAATTGATATTACAATCTTTTTTCTTCTTTGGTTTTATCACAGTCATTTGTTTATGAACAGATCTTGTTGAATTGCTTTAGTTTCCTAAAGAAATAAAGGTCTTCAAGGCTGGGCATAGTGGCTCACGTCTATAATCCCAGCACTTTGGGAGCCTGAGGTGGGCGGATCACCTGAGTTCAAGACCAGCCTGGTCAACATGGTGAAACCCTTCTCTACTAAAAAACACAAAAATTAGCCTGATGTGGTGGTACACACCTGTGATCCCAGCTACTTGGGAGGCTGACATGAAAATCCCTTGAATCTGGGAGGCAGTGGTTGCCATGAACCCAGATGGCACCACTACACTCCAGCCTGGGCAACAGAGTGAGACTCCATCTCAAAAAAAAAAAAAAGAGAGAGAGAGAGATAAAGGTCTTCGAAAGGAGGAATAAGAAGGAATCTGTCTCTTTTTAGAAAGCTATACTATACATTTAATACAAGCTTGCTTTTACCTGTGCAGATCTTAGATCTTATCACCTGTTAATTGGGCCCAGTGAACTGCCATAAAACCCTTAAGTCATTTGGTATTTGCTTCTGGGCCACATTGAGCAGCTGCACATTTACCCACTTCCTGCATCTTGCTAGAGTGCCTATTAGGGCACGGCATTCCCAAACACAACCTGTTAAACTGGTTATAGGCAAAAGTGGAGAGGAAAGGCAGCACAGAAACATTCTGGGTAGCAGAATGCTTATCCCCAAGGTAGATAAACCATAAACTGACCATCCTTCTCCCATGACACATTTTATACCATAAGTTGTTGGGATAATTATTCTTTGGAGGGCATTCTTATACTTTGCTTTTGAAATAGCCAGCTATGTAGATAAGGACAGTGGGAAGGCTGCATAATTAGCCCCCATGTTTTAACACGTTCTGGTGGCCTGCCGTTGCCTCCACAAAGCCCCTCCAGAATGTTTGCAATCACCCGTTCACTTCATGGTAACTGGATACAGACACAACATGGGGTCAGCTTCTAAGGCCTTTTGACCTGGATCCAGAGCTCAGCAGGCTGCCCCAGCTGTCTACACTTTCAATAGATTGGTAGGCTGGGACCCAGACACGTTTTGACAGGGCACCAGAACATGCAGCTGGGAGCCAGACACCCTGACATGGCACCAGAACATACAGCTAAGAGTAAAACGCCTGTGCATTGCTGGTGAATTTTTAAAAGAACCCAGCAGCATCCACACAGTGGGACAAGAGTAGTGGGACTAAAGAATGGACTGCGGCTCACACAGAATGCCCTCTTCAAAGGCCCCACTGAAAGAGCTCCTTTAGGAAGCACCCATGGAAGTAGAAACATTTGTAAGGAATAGATATTGAATATCCTTCGTGTATTTCATTACCTACAGAATGGCACACCTAAAAATGAAAAGCTCTGAATTAAAAAAAATAAAAAGACAAATTTCTAAGCCACATCCAGTGGCCCACTTAGCGCAGTCAGTCTTACTAAAAGAATATTCCAGGCCAGGCACGGTGGCTTACACCTGTAATCCCAGCACTTTGGGAGGCCGAGGCGGGCAGATCACGAGATCAGGAGATCAACACCATCCTGGCTAACACAGTGAAACCCTGTCTCTACTAAAAATATAAAAAAATTAGCCGAGCATGGTGGTGGTCACCTGTAGTCCCAGCTACTCTGGAGGCTGAGGCAGGAGAATGGCATGAACCTGGGAGGCGGAGCTTGCAATGAGACGAGATCACGTCACTGCACTCCAGCCTGGGCGACAGAGCAAGACTCTGTCTCAAAAAAAAAAAAAAAAAAAAAGAATATTCCAGTAGGGCAGGACATACTGGCTCACACCTGTAATCCCAGCACTTTGAGAGGCTGAGGCAGGAGAATAACTTGAGTCCAGGAGTTCAAGATCAGCCTAGACAACAACAAAAATGAGATGGGGACAACCCCATCTCTAAAATGAAAAAGATTTTTTTAAAAACTCCAATGTAGGCCAGGCATGGTGGCTCACGCCTATAATCCCCAGCACTTTGGGAGGCTGAGGCAGGCAGATCACTTGAGGTCAGGAGTTCAGAACCGGCCTGGCCAACATGGTGAAACCTTCTCTCTACTAAAAATACAAAAATTAGCCATTCGTAGTGACAGGCACCTGTAATCCCAGCTACTC
>NW_012103599.1:660113-661758 GCF_000951045.1 Mandrillus leucophaeus
ACCACGGCCGGCTAATTTTTTGTAGAGGCAGAGTTTCACCATGTTGCCCAGGCTGGTCTCAAACTCCTGAGCTCAAGCAATCCTCTCACCTGAGATTCACAAAGTGCTGGGATTACAGACGTGAGCCACTGCACCCAGCGGGTTTTGAATATTCTTTATTGCACATTCATTTAGAAATTCCACCATTCTCATGGTTTAGAAAACCTGTCTGATTCCCAGCATCTCAGGACCTCCAAGCTGCACATGGACACAGGTCTCAGGAGCGCTGGTGCCTCCTAGCTCGGCTTCTGATTGAGTCGGTCAACAGCCAAGTGCCTGTAGGCTTTGGTTGCCCCCTGAAGTTTGACCTCGTTTAGAGGATTCTTGTGGCACTGACTTTTCAAGGGACTTAAACAGTTACCCCCTACAGATGGTGAAACCTCCTGTGAATCATTTTTTAGGTCTTTTCTTCCCTTACCAGTCCAAAATGTTTCTAGTAATATCGTGGCATTTTTAGATATGCAGCTTTAGAGTGAAAAAACCCCGAAGTTTCACTGGCTTTGTGCCGTTTTGAGGAGCCATGCATGACTGAGTATATAATAAAAGTAGTCATTTGGAAACCTATTTAGATGATCAAAGATAAAGTGGAAGGTTTTGAATATGATATTACAAAATTTTAGAGATGCTACGCTTGTATATATTTATATATAGATAACAGCTTTATTGAGATATAATTCACTTACCATACAATTCACCCATTTAAAGACTACACTTATTTTTGACAGATCACAGTGCTGATAGCTTAATAATGCAATGGGAACTCTGTATAATGGTGGTATTATAAGACTAACACCAGATTCAATTCTATCTGCCTTTTTTTGTATATTACATTTCCATGAATAGGAGGTGATATGACATCCAATTCCATTTAATACTAAATAATGAAATAAGGTTCTACTTGTATTAAAAGAAGTGTATCAGTACATTTCGACTAGTTGTTATTTAGATTATCCATAATTGTAGTTACTATTCAACCATTATTATTCAAACAACGTATCTTACATTTTTCCTCATTTAAAACACTACCTAGAAAAAAATTTTAATTGGTAGTTTTTAAAGTTCCTCTTTTAATATGCACACCAGATAGAAGTTAGAGTTTTTAATATGAATGTAATATAAACTGTGCTTTAGCCTGGATTAAACTGGAATGTTTCTTGTTTGTAGGGAGCCGCTGCAGATGACGGCCGATTAAAACGAGGGGATCAGATTTTAGCTGTTAATGGCGAGAGCCTGGAAGGTGTTACTCACGAGCAAGCGGTCGCCATTCTGAAACACCAGAGAGGGACTGTAACCTTAACTGTGCTGTCGTGAGCCTCGGGCCTGGTCACAAGATAGATGATGTTGTTTAGAATATCCACAGGCAGATGCAGTTCTGAGTGGGTATGAAAAGCACCCTCAACTAAAATGCACCTTCATTCTTATTTCTTGTCCTCTCTGCTCAGGAGAAATGGCTGAGGTTTCATGTGAATTTCCCAAATCAATAATCATCTCCTAATGTTTCCCAGTTCCTGTCACCTGTTGGTGAGGTTGATTTCTAAAACTGAAATGAGTCTATCTGTTTTGCATTTAATTTCAGTGTTCTGATTTCTCTTTTTTTTTTTTTTTT
>NW_012103599.1:664198-665839 GCF_000951045.1 Mandrillus leucophaeus
GAGAATCACTTGAACCTGGGAGGTGGAGGTTGCAGTGAGCTGAGATCCCACCACTGCTCTCCAGCCTGAGCAACAGAGTGAGACTCAGTCTCAAAAAAAAAAAAAAATCCAAGCCAGCCTTAGGTCTTAGTCCCTTCAGCAGCCAAATTTTACCCTAAGCCAAATAAGAGATTGACCCAAAGACTTCCGCAACTCTAAAAATGTACGGAGCAGTTTTTCAGAGCCTATGAAATCTGAACCATGAACTTGGTTGTCACCAGTGTTTTATGTTATTTACCACCATGTTGAGTAAATGCCATTTGTCATACATTTAATCCTTAGAACAGGCCACAAGGTAGATAGTAGATGCCCATTTTACGGCATCTGAGAAGACTAAGTGACCAACTCGGGACAAATAGCAAGTGAGTAAAGAGGCACAATTACGAAGTAGGTAGAGGTTTTCAAGCCATGTATTTATTTCGTTTTTACCTTTTCCCCTGTAGTCCACAAATGCCACATTGGTAAAGTAGGAGAATAGATACACATCAGTAAGTGCTCATCAACCAACCACTGCAACACCAGAGACAGTCCAAATCCTAGAAAGTTAAAAAATCATCCTGGCTGGGCACGGGCTCATGCCTGTAATCCCAGCACTCTGGGAGGCTGAGGCGGGTGGATCACCTGAGGTCAAGAGTTCGAGACCAGCCTGGCCAACATGGTGAAACTCTCTCCTAAAAATACAAAAATTACCCAGGCCTGATGGCAGATGCCTGTAATCCCAACTACTCGGGAGGCTGAGGCAGGAGAATTGCTTGAACCCGGGAGGTAGAGGTTGCAATGAAGCAAGATCGCACCATTGCACTCCAGCCTGGGTGACAAGAGTGAAACTCCTTCTCAAAAAAATTAAAAAATTCTTTTTTTGCATTACTAAAAAAGAGCTTAGCATAGTTTTTAAAAAACTAATTTACACAGATATCTGAGATTTACTGAAGCCCTTAAATCTTAGCATGTAAAATTTAATGAAATCAACTTTGCTTGTAATTCTGATTTTATCCAGTAAAATTACTTGTTTAATTTTGTCTTTAGTACAGTTGACCCATTACTTTCTTAAAAGATTTCAGTGAAGTTGCAAGTTTTGGGTTTTTTGTTTTTTGTTGTTTTTTTTTTTTGAGTCAGAGTTTCTCTCTTTTTGCCCAGGCTGAGTGCAATGGGGCTATCTCAGCTCACTGCAGCCTCCACCTCCCAGGTTCAAGTGATTCTCCAGCCTCAGCCTCCCAAGTAGCTGGGATTACAGGTGTGCGCCATCACACCCAGCTAATTTTTTTATTTTTAGTAGAGACAGGATTTCACCATGTTGGCCAGTCTGGTCTCGAACTCCTGATTTCAGGTGATCCTCCTGCCTTGGCCACCCAAAGTGCTGGGATTACAGGCATGAGCCACTGTGGCTGGCCAGGTGCAAGTTATTAATACTTAATTTTGATATTTTGCCCACAGTATATACCTGATTTCGAATACTTTTTTTTCTTTTTTTTTTTTGAGACAGTGCTCACTCTGTCACCCAGTCTGGAGTGCAGTGGCACTATCTCAGCTCACTCCAACCTCTGCAGGTTCAAGTGATCCTCCTGCTCAGCCTCCCAAGTAGCTGGGATCATAGTCATAAGC
>NW_012103599.1:667706-676023 GCF_000951045.1 Mandrillus leucophaeus
TTTTTGAGACTGAGTCTCTGTCGCCCAGACTAGAGTACAGTGGCGCCATCTTGGCTCACTGCAACCTCTGCCTCCCAGGTTGGAGCAATTCTCCTGCCTCAGCCTCCCGAGTAGCTGGGATTACAGGCATGCATCACCATGCAGGACTTATTTTTGTATTTTTAGTAGAGACGGAGTTTCCCCATATGGGCCAGGCTAGTCTTGAACTCCTGACCTCAGGTGATCTGCCTGCCTTGGCCTCCCAAAGTGCTGGGATTCCAGGTGTGAGCCACTGCGCCCAGCCCAATATTCTGATTTTAACCAATTGGTTCTGATTATATTTGCCAAACCTGGAGTTAACCTCTCTTTCCTTATGCTCTTCTCTCCCTATCCCCTACTCATACCGAGGCTTAATAGCAACCTCAGATCTCACCCAATGGACAGAAACAAATGTTAAGCAACTTGTCATCTCACTCATGATTTACTTATGCTAATTGTCTCTTCAAGCAAGCAAGAAAACATTAGCAGTGTAATTAATTTACCAGTGATCCCCGAGATGAAATACCAGATTCTCCTATGGGAAATTACTGTGCACTCTTCTGTATGACTTATAGTCAAATAAGTCTCAAATTCATTTCTCTGAATAGATCTTTATATGCTAGTCATTGGTGATTTTGATGAGTCAATTTACAGACTGTAATCTTCTAAAAATTCTGAAAGACTAATTGTTTTCTGCGCCATTTAAATGCATACCACTGAGCAACTGAACCTTATTCTCAACAGGAACAACTAGCATACATGTTCTGAATTCTAACAATGCTAAATTAAATTCAAATCCAGGAAGATCACCTGGAATTAATGGCATTTCGGTAGGCAGGCATCATTCCCACCCCTCGGTCTTAGGAAAAGGAGGTAGAAGCCCCAGAACCACACTGCAGAGATAAGCAAGTTTTGTCTCAAGTCAAACAAGGTCTGGGTGGCCTTGGCCTTGTACAAAGTAGGGAGATATATTTGATTATCTTTCCCTTCACCTCCATAGCAGTCAGTCCAGCAGCACAGACTGCAGGAACCTACATGGAGCAACATACTTAGCTGCAAAGTGAGCAAATGAATTGAGCCTAGGAATCTGTGATGAAAATGCATGGCTGAAGTTTCCTGATCTCCAAGGAGACTCCCATTTGCTGAAGTTTTGCATGCTAAGAAAGCAGCTACAGCAGAAAATACAAGAATACTTTTAAGTCGATTATTGGCAATCTTACTCATATATTAGCAAGAA
Source organism: Mandrillus leucophaeus (assembly GCF_000951045.1). Taxonomy (NCBI): domain Eukaryota; kingdom Metazoa; phylum Chordata; class Mammalia; order Primates; family Cercopithecidae; genus Mandrillus; species Mandrillus leucophaeus. The sequence continues at coordinate 668,962 of NW_012103599.1, forward strand.
AAAGGGAGAGATGCTTACTGGTGGATGCTATAGAGTCCTCTGTTTTTAAAAGTACCATGGCCAGGTACGGTGACTCACGCCTGTAATCCCAGCACTTTGGGAAGCCAAGGCAGGTGGATCATGAGGTCAGGAGTTTGAGACCAGCCAGGCCAACATGGTGAAACCCTGTCTGTACTAAAAATACAAAAATTAGCCGGGTGTAGTGGCAGGCGCCTGTAATCCCAACTACTCAGGAGGTTGAGGCAGGAAAATTGCTTGAACCTGGGAGGTGGAGGTTGCAGTGAGCCAAGTTCGTGCCACTGCACTCCAGCCTGGGTAACAGAGCAAGACTCTGTCTCAAAAAAAAAAAAAAAAACCATGAAGGATGAGTACTAGAGTCAGTAATAGAAGTAGTTTAGCATTATTTAACTACAACACAATGCTGCAAATATTTCACAGTAATTGTCAAAGTTTAACGGACTCTAATTTAAAATGTTATTTAATAAGTATAGATTTTAATTGAGAATTATCTTTGAGTAGATGTAATCACAAAGTGCATTAACTCTTATTGGAATATTTTATGGCTATTCCAAAGTATAGAGTGCCTAAATTTTGTGTTGAAAATGTCTTTCATGACGATATTAAGTTTTCTGAAATTACACATGGCTTTTAAAATTTCTAATGTATCCAAGATGTGCAATGTTGTTAGGATCTCATTTTTCAATGCATGAAAAGCCACCAACCTCAGAACATTTTGTGTTAATTGTACCTGCAAGAACACCTCAGGCAAGCCACGAAGAAATGAAACCCAAATGAAACTTGAAAATGCACCTTAAAAATATATATACATATAATAGTTTTGAAACGGGATTCTGCTTTATTTTGATGGAATGGCCATTAAATACACATTTTGAGATAATACATTGTTGTTGTGTTTCTTTATACATTATCCTTTTAGGTCATGCTAGTAAAAGTATATTGATGAAGGATTTATGATGCTTTATACTTCTTACTGCACTAAATTGATAGAACTAGTACTTGTCATAATCGGTTCTGTCTCTGCTTGCATGACTAATAAGTAATTGCCTTTCCAAAAAGATATTTTTGCCTCAGAACTTACTGACAAGCTGAGAGGCTATGAAAATGGCAATTTGTGAAAGAAGTAGTGCTCTTATATTTGGCCTCATCATTTGGGCCATTTAAGTATAGTAATGATATCACTAATGGAATTAGCATGAGAGGGAAGTAAACCAGGAAGAATAAAAGTGCTGAATGTTTGTATGTATAAGATACTTCCAAAGATTCTAAATAAATGTAGTTGCCTACAGAGCAAATGGAGTTTTATTATATATGAAAAAGTGTACTTTCTGGATCTAATTGTGCTTTTTCTTCAGCATGTTGTTCCCTAATAGAAAAAAAAAAGTCCAACTTTTCACAAGGTATTTTGGTGTCCTATTAAAATCTGGAGTCCATGGCTGGGCATGGTGGCTCACGCCTGTAATCCCAACACTTTAGGAGGCCGAGGCAGATGGATCACCTGAGGTCAGGAGTTCAAGGCCAGCCTGGCCAACATGGCAAAACCCTGTCTCTACTAAAAATACAAAAATTAGGCCGGGCGCGGTGGCTCATGCCTGTAATCCCAGTTACTTTGGGAGGCTGAGGCGGGTGGATCACGAGGTCAGGAGATCGAGACCATCCTGGCTAATACGGCAAAACCCCGTCTCTACTAAAAATACAAAAACAAAATTAGCCAGACGTAGTGGCGGGTACCTGTAATCCTAGCTACTCTGGAGGCTGAGGTGGGAGAATGGCGTGAACCCAGGAGGCAGAGCTTGCAGGGAGCCGAGATTGCACCACTGCACTCCAGCCTGGTCGACAGAGTGAGACTCAGTCTCAAAAAAAAAAAAAAATTAGCCGGGCATGATGGTGGGTGCCTGTAATTCCAGCTACTGGGAGGCTGAGGCACAAGAATCACTTGAAACCCAGAGGCGGAGGTTGCGGTGAGCCAAGATCGTGCCATTGCACTCCAGCTGGGTGACAGTGTGGGACTCTGTTTCAAAAAAAAAAAAGTCTGGAATCCATTAATAGCTGTCTCAGGTATTCATTGCCCAACTATGTTGCTGGGCACTAGAATAGATGCATTATAGGCCGAGCATGGTGACTCACACCTGTAATCCCATCACTTTAGGAGGCAAGGCAGGCGGATCACCTGAGATCAGGAGTTCAAGACCAACCTGGCCAACATGGCGAAACCCCAACTCTACTAAAAATACAAAAATTGGCCACGCGTGGTGGTGCACGCCTGTAGTCCCAGCTACTCAGAAGGCTGAGGCAGAATGGCTTGAACCTGAGAGGTGGAGTTTGCAATGAGCCAAGATTGTGCCGTTGCACTCCAGCCTAGGTGACAGAGGGAGACTCAGTCTTGCTGTGTTGCCCAGGCTGGCCTCGAACTCCTGGGCTCAAGCAATCCTTCCACTTCAACATCCTGTGTAATTGAGACTACAAGTGCACACCACCTTGTCTGGCACAACTAAAATTTTTTGCACCCAATTTTCTTAATTTTATATTTTATTTATATTTTTTCTATTAAAGTCCACTAGAACAGTGAGACTTTTTTTAACACAAAAATTTAAATTTAGGTTATAGTCTCAGTTGTATGCCAGCCTAGTGCAAATGTTAAGTTTTTGACAGCTTGACTTTCAATCTTCAGATGCTCTGTATTTAAGTAAAGACCAAAAAAAGAAACATTTCACTCTCTGCACAATCCCAAAATAAACTGACATTTGGAAGAGTCATTTGTGTGTGTGTGTGACGGTGTATAAAAGACCTCGCCTGAGCAGTATATCCTTTTCCAGTCATGTGAAGGAGTAAGCAAGAAAGTTGCTTTGGTCTTCAGTCCCTGAGAGATTGCTGTCGGGTATCAGCACCTATGCTTGGCAAAATTATACAGGAGCAAACATATATTTGATCCTCCTTCTAGAATCAGTTTTTTTGAAATGGAGGCAACCTCAGAACTGGGAGTTTGTCCTGCCTGCTACACCACTCCTCCCATTTTACAAGTGGGAGAAGCGTGCCAGAGAAAGGAAGTGACTAGCCCAGTCCCCCACTAGCTTGCGGCCCTGAGAGTTTTCCATAAACCTTACTGGGAATTCACCAACTTAGCAAACTACTGTAGAGTACTCACACATGGCTGCTAAATTGGTTCGAAATACTCTCGAGAGCTTTTTTTTCTCTTTTGAGTCAGGGTCTCGCTCTGTCACCCAGGCTGGAGTGCATCACAGCTCACTGTGGCCTCAAACTCCCCGGCTCCAGCGACCCTCCCACCTCAGCTCTCTAACTGGCTGGGACTACAGGTGTGCGACACCACATCTGGCTAATTTCTTTTTTTTTCTTACTTTTTGTAGAGACGGGGCTCTCACTATGTTAAGACTATTTTTAAGGACAGTTTTGGCCAGGCACAGTGGCTCACACCTGTAATCCCAACACTTCGGAAGGCGGAGATGGGAGGATCACTTGGGCCCAGGAGTTTGAGACCAGCTTGGCTAACATGGTGAAATCCCATCTCTACAAAAAATACAAAAATCAGCCAGGCATGATGGTGTGTGCCTATAGTCCCAGCTAATTGGTCGGCTGAGGTGGGATGATTGCTTGAGCCTGGTAGGTTGAAGCTACAGTGAGCTTTCTTTGCACCACTGCACTCCAGCCTGGGTCACAAAGTAAGACCCTGTCTCCAAAAAAAATTTTAAAAGGCAGTTTTAAGTTAACAGCAAAACTGGGAGGAAGGTGCAGAGTTTTCCCACATACCTGCGCCCTCACTCACATAGCCTCTCCCATTATCAACATCCTCTACCAGACTGGTACATTTGCCACAATGAATGAACCTACATTCTCACCCAAACTCCATAGTACCTGAGGGTTGAATCTTGGTGGTGTACATCCTATGGGTTTGGACAAATGCATGACGTGCCTACCATAAAGGTATATAGAATATTTCCACTGCCCTAAAAGTCCTTTGTGTGCTCCCTATTCTTCTCCAACCCCCTTCCCAACCATGGAAACCAAGTTTGTTTTGTTTCTTAGTTTTTTGTTTGTTTGTTTTGTCTCTCCGTCTCACAGGCTCGAGTGCAGTGGTGCAATCTCAGCTCACTGCAACCTCCGCCTCCCAGGTTCAAGCAATTCTCCTATCTTAGCCTCCTGAATAGCTGGGATTACAGGCATGTGCCACCACACCCAATTAATGTTTGTATTTCTAGTAGAGACGGAGTTTTGCCATGTTGGCCAGGCTGGTCATGAACTCCTGGCCTCAGGTGATCCACCTGCCTCGGCCTCCCAAAGCGCTGGGATTACAGGCGTGAGCCACCGCACCTGGCCTCTCTTCCATGTCTTTTCATGGCTTGATAGCTCATTTCTCTTTAGCACTGAGTTATATTCCATTGTTTGGATGTACCACAGTTTATCCATTTACCTACTAAAGAACATTTTGGTTGCTTTCAAGTTTTGGCAGTTAGGAATAAAGCCGCTATAAACATCTGTGTGCACAGCCTGAATTTGTAAGTTTATTTCAGTTCTCCCTAAACACAAGCACAAGATTTGGTGCCAAAACACAAGCACAAGATTTTAAAAAGATTAAAGAGTGGAAGAAAACAAACAAATGAAAAAAGGACACATCTTTTGGATGTAGACAAAGAAGACCTAGTCTATCCACTCACCCTACATCCCCACATCCTGGGAAGAAGTTCCAAGGCCAGGCACTCCGGATACCCTCCCTCATGGTTTAAACATTCTTCTGCTCTAGACAGACACAGTTGATTACAGATGCGGTGTTTCAATGGCTCCTCCTGCCTAATGGCTTTACTGGGCATGTCCCCAGCATTACTCTCCCAGGAGAACAGAAGAAACGGTAATGTCTTAAAGGGAACCCATCATTCAACTCCTCTCAACCCCAGAGCCATGTGTTACTCTCCTGGGAACTTCAGGCTAGCTGTCTGAAAACACTCCAGGGAGGCTAAAGTGGAGGATCACTTGAACCCAGGAGTTCAATACTAGGGCAACATAGGGAGACCTGGTCTCTACAAAAAGTAAATGAGGCTGGGCTCAGTAGCTCACACCTGTAATCCCAATACTTTGGGAGACTGAGGTGGGTGGATTGCTTGAGCGCAGGAGTTTGAGACCAGCTTGGGCAACATGGCAAGACCCCGCCTCTACAAAAAACACAAAAATTAGTCAGGCGTGGTGGCACACACCTGTAGTCCCAGCTACTCCAGAGGCTAAGCTGGTAGAATCACCTCAGCCCAGGGATATTGAGGCTGCAGTGAGCCTTGGGTGACAGAGTAAGGCCCTCATCTCAAAAATAATAAATTAATTAAAAAATCAGCCTGGCACAGTGGCATGCACCAGCAGCCCCACCTACTTCGGAGGCTGAAGTGAGAGGATCGCTTGAGCCTGGAAGTCAAGGCTGCAGTAAGCTATGATCACACACTGCACTCAAGCCTGGGCAACAGAGAGAGAACCTGATCCTCCTCCCCCACTCCCCCCAAAAAGAAAAACATACTCCAGCGGCCCTCATGCCATGAAGAATAGGATTCACCTGTTCTTAAACATTGAGAGCAGAAACTTCCTGTCCAACATCGTATTAGTCAGCGTTCTCCAGAGAAACTGAACCGAGAGGATGTGTATGTATTTAGAAAGATTTATCATAAGGAATTGGCTTTTGCAGTTATGGAGGTAGGCAAGTCCAAAATCTGCACTGTGGGCCAGCAGGCTCAAGACCCAGAAGACGATCTTCTGGGAAGAATGTTTCACAGCTGGGCGTGGTGACGCGTGCCCGAAGTCCCAGCTACTCCAGAGGCTGAGGGTGGGAGGATCACTTGAGCCCAGGAGGCAAAGGCTGCAGTGATCTGAGATGGCGCCACTGTACTCCAGCCTGGGAGAAAGATCCAGACCCTATCTCAACAACAAACAAAACAAACAAAAAAAGAAATGTTGATCTCATCCAAAAACACCCTCCAAATTCACAAATCAAGCATCAGACATCATGAGACCTTGAACGGACCCCTCGAGGGATGGCCTTGCCTTAAGGAAAATGCAGACGTGTCCACTATCCTTGTTCTCAACACCTTTCCAGCCCCCCGCTCCCTCTGGTGTTCACAGCTGTGGCGCAATCACCATCACCACTTCTACCATCTCAGAACCCTCAGGAGCAGATGGCTTGAGATCTTGCCTCTGCCACCCCACCACCCAAGGACCCTAAGTATTTGTACCCCTAATTAGGTGGCTTCTCAGTGGACTCAGGGTCAAGTCCAACTCAGCATGGATGTTAGGCTCTTCATAATTTAGCCTCCATCTTAACCTCCAGCAGTCATATTAACTTTGGTTAACCCTGGCTTATCCCAGGATAAGCCGGACTCTCACACCCTTAGGCTTTTGCACACACTATCCATTGGCATAGACAGCACTGCTGCTCAAGATGTGACTGCAGACCACCATCATCAGCACCACCTAGGAGAGGTGCAAATGTATGCTCCAGCCTAGACCAGCTGCATCAGAATCTCCAGGGTAGGGCCAAGAAATCTGAGTTTTAACAAGCTCTTCTGGTGATACTAAACACTAAACTTTGAAAGCCCAAACACTCCCCTTTTTTCCAGTCTGTGGTCATTCACAATTGCTGAGTTCTTTTCTGCCTCCAGCAGCTAGAGGCAGAAAGAAATACCACCCTCCTCCCTTGCTGCCTTGCCACTGGAGGTATTCTACCTGTTAGAACAAGTCTCTGAGTCTGCACCTGTATGAACTTTTTTTTTTTCTTGAGACAGGGTCTCACTCTATTGCTTGGGCTGCAGTGCAGTGGCGTGATCATGGCTCACCACAGCCTTGACCTCCCAGGCTTAGGTGATCCTCCCACCTCAGCCTCCCGAGTAGCTGGGACTACAAGTGCATGCCACCACACCCACCTAATTTTTTTTGAGATGGAGCCTTGCACTGCAAGCTCCACCTCCCAGGTTCACGCCATTCTCCTGCCTCAGCCTCCCGAGTAGCTGGGACTACAGGTGCCCGCCACCACACCTGGCTAATTTTTTCTATTTTTTA
>NW_012103599.1:676159-678689 GCF_000951045.1 Mandrillus leucophaeus
GGTCTTGTTTTTTTTTTTTTTTTTTTTTTTTTTTGGCTTTTGGGTTTTTTTTAATTAAAACAGGGTTTCACTCTGCCACCCAGGCTAGGGTGCAGTGCTGAGACTAGGATCCATTGCACCCTCGACCTCCTTGGCTCAAGTAACACTCCTGCCTCAGCCTCCTGAGTGGCTAGGACTACAGGTGCACACCACCACACTGGGCTTTTTAAAATTCTTTGTAGAGTCGAGGTTGTACTATGTTGCTCAGGCTGGTCTCAAACTTCTGGCCTCAAGCGATCCTCCCACCTCAACCTCCCAAAGTGCCAGGATTACAGGTATGAGCCACCACACCCAGGTGTATGAACACTTGTTAGCAGACAGGTGCAACACACAGCCCCACCTGTCCAAAAAGCACAAACCTGGCAGGGTGCAGTGGCTCATGCCTATAATCCCAGCACTTTGGGGCCGAGGCGGGTGGATCACCTGAGGTCAGAAGTTTGAGACCCACCAGGCCAACATGGTGAAATCTCGTCTGTACTAAAAAGACAAAGATTAGGCGGGCATGGTGGCGCCTGTAAATCCCAGCTATTTGGGAGGCTGAGGCAAGAGAATCACTTGAACCTGGGAGGCAGAGGTTCCAGTGAGCTGAAATCGTACCACTGCACTCCAGCCTAGACGACAGAGTGAGACTCGGTCTCAGAAAAAAAAAAAAAAAAAGCAAAAACCTGGTGCTCTTTTTAGGACAGTGGTTCTTAACCTGGGCTATTCATTCAAATCGCCTGGGGATATTTTAAAGGCTCAATGCCCAAGCTACACCCCAGAGTAGGGGGAGGAAGGGAGAAATCTAAGAACTGGCATTTTTTTAAAGCTCCTCAAGGAGTTATAGGAGGTTTCCAGGCAATTGCAACAACATTCAGACTTACTTTTTTTTTTTTTTTTTTTTTGAGACGGAGTGTTTTGCTCTTGTTGCCCAGGCTGGAGTGCAATGGTATGATCTCTGCTCACTGCAACCTCTGCCTCCTGGGTTCAAGCGATTCTCCTGCCACAGCCTCCCGAGTAGCTGGGATTACAGACACGCACCAACATACCCGGCTAATTTTGTATTTTTAGTAGAGATAGGGTTTCTCCATGTAGGTCAGGCTGGTCTCGAACTCCCGACCTCAAGTGATCCGCCTGCTTCAGCCTCCCAAAGTGCTGGGATTACAGGTGTGAGTCACTGCACCCGGCCCAGTATTCAGACTTTCTATCCCATCAGATAACCAACTAACTCTTCTGGAAGAGATGAGACTGAGAGGGAATGCAGAGTGAGAATTCCAGACTGTAGAGCTACCTGGAAGGTATTGGTTTTTAGACCCTCAGTCGCTGTTTAATCATCTTCATAGGCCAGAAATGAAGTCAGTCCAGGCTTGGGCCACATCCACCCAAACTCACTCTCTTCTTTCCAGCTTTCCACTGTGGCATTGCCGCTGATTGTCTCTGGAACCATCCAGGCCAACGGGGAAAAAAAACATGTCCATTTGGCTGAGTCCTCAGTAGGAATCAGACAGGAGGGCAGGGAATGCAGAAAAAGCCTGGCTGTAGTGCAAGCTTTCCTGACCTCCAGTGCAGCCAGAGCCTCAGAAGGTCAGTTTCAACCCCAGCAAGGTTGTTAACCGACTACAGGAAGGTGAACATGATCCTCATACCTGTTGGTGCTTTGTCTCTGACTGACCAGGTTCCATTGCCTTCCAATCCTAGCTTTTCCATTGGCCAGTTAGATCCATTTGCCTGACCTGGACATTGAGCAACAAGATACAGATGTGAGGGTTTCAGGGCTTGGCCATGGATTTCAGTCCTCGGGTGCCCCCACCTCTGCCCTTATCTTGATTCTTTCCAAGGTCTGCACTCTGAAGGAGTCTTGTTGCTAGAACTTATTGAGTACTTTAAGTAAGATTACTATTATAGGATACACTTAGAAAACGCTAGCAGAGGCCAGGCGCGGTGGCTCACTCCTGTAATCCCAGCACTTTGGGAGGCCGAGGCAGGCAGATGACCAGGTCAGGAGATCGAGACCATTCTGGCTAACATGGTGAAACCCTGTTTCTACTAAAAAATAGAAAAAATTAGCCAGGTGTGGTGGTGACAGGCGCCTGTAGTCCCAGCTACTCGGGGGAGGCTGAGGCAGGAGAGTGGCATGAACCTGGGAGGCGGAGCTTGCAGTGAGCCAAGATTGAGCCACTGCACTCCAGCCTGGGTGACTGAGCGAGACTCCGTCTCAAAAGAAAAAACAAAAGAAAAGAAAACGCTAACAGATTTAGTGGTTTTTTGTTTTGTTTCGTTTTTGAGATGGATTTTCCCTCTTGTTGCCCAGGCTGAAGTGTAATGGTGCGATCTCGGCTCAGTGCAACCTCCACCTCCTGCTTTCAAATGATTTTCCCGCTTCAGCCTCTTGAGTAGCTAGGATTACAGGCACCCACCACTATGCCCAGCTAAATTTTTTTGTATTTTTAGTAGAGACAGGGTTTCACCATGTCGGTCAGGCTGGTCTCGAACTCCTGACCTCAGGTGATCC
>NW_012103599.1:682844-694261 GCF_000951045.1 Mandrillus leucophaeus
TGAACCTGGGAGGCAGAGGTTGCAGTGAGCTGAGATCATGCCATTGCACTCCAGCCTGGGCAACAGAGCAAGACACTGTCTCAAAAAAAAAAAAAAAGACACTTACTGGTTAGGAACAGTGGCTCACGCCTATAATCCCAGCACTCTGGGGGGTGAGGCGGGAGGACCGAATGAGCCCAGGAGTTTAAGGCTGTAGTGTGCTGTGATCACACCTGTGAAAAGCCACTGTACCCCAGCCTCAGCGGCATAGTGAAACTGTCTCTTAAAAAAAAAAAAAAAAATGACATGAGGCCGGGCAAGGTGTTTCACGTCTGTAGATCCCCAGCACTTTGGGAGGCCAAAGTGGGCAGATCACTTGAGGTCAGGAGTTCGAGATCACCCTAACCAACATGGGGTAACCCCGTCTCTACTAAAAATATGAAATCAGCTGGGTATGGTGGCGCTTGCCTGTAATCCCAGCTACTTGGGAGGCTGAGGCAGGAGAATTGCTTGAACCTGGGAGGTGAAGGTTGTGGTGATCTGAGATCAAGCCACTGCACTCCAGCCTGGGCAACAAGAGTAAAACTCCATCTCAAAAAAAAAAAAAAAAGACATGAGATGAGGGCTGGGTGCAGTGGCTCATGCCTGTAATCCCAGCACTTTGGGATTTCGAAAGGGTGGATAGCTTGACGTCAGGTGTTCTAGACCAGCCTGGCCAACATGGTGAAATCCTGTCTCTACTAAAAATACAAAAACTACCCACACATTGTGGTGGGCGCCTATAATCTCAGCTACTAGGGAGGCTGAGGCAGGAGAATCGCTTGAACCCAGGAGGCGGAGGTTGCAGTGAGCCAAGATCCTGCCACTGGACTCCAGCCTGCACAACAAAGCATGACTCCATCTCAAAAAAAAAAAAAAAAAGACATGAGAGGTACAAGAGGGGTCAGGAAAACCACCTGCAGAGGCTGCAGAGCAGTAAGAGCCAGGTGGTCAGGTGAAAGAGCGATGAGGAGGAGTATGGCATGATGGCCAGGGAGAGCAGCAACATTTCAAACAGATGCCAGAACAGTGAGTTCCAAAAACTCCTAAGTATGACTGGAACATAAGATGTGAGGAGTGGAAAGACAGGCAACCAGGCAGACAGGCAGGGTCCCGCTCAGGAAGGGCCCTCTAAGCCACTTGAAGGAGTGTGGAATTTCTCCTTTCAGCATTATACAGTCACTGATCTTTTTTTTTTTTTGAGACAGGGTCTCGCTTTGTCGCCCAGGCCATAGTGCAGTGGTACGATCACACCTCACTGCAGCTTTGACCTCCTGAGCTCAAGTCGTCCTCCCATTTCAGTGTCCCGAGTAGCTAGGACTACAAGCATGGCACTATGCCCAACTAATTTTTTATTTATTGTACAGATGGGGTCTCACTATGTTACTCAGACTGGTCTCAAACTACTGGCCTCAAGTGATCCTTCTGCCTTGGGCTCTCAAAGTGCTGGGATTACGGGCATGAGCCACCCCACCTGGAAAACTGAGCTGTTTTAATCTGGAGAGTTTTGTGATCAGATTTTCCCTTCAATGAAATGAAGGTTTGGCCTTCGCTGCATCTTTACTGTTTCTCAGAGTGTGGCCCATGAACAGTTTACATCAGAACCCTAGATCGCTGCAGGTATACATGTACAAATCAGAGTCTGTATTTCAACCTAGTTTCTTCCCTGATTCATCATTGAACACACACAGGCATACATACCCTAAAGAACCTCCAATTTAGCAGCTAGAAAAGCAGAGGAAAACCTCTATCTAACACTAAAGAACAATGGCTCTTCAGAAAACTACTCACATCTTAGCCAGAAGATGGCGCAGGTTTTCCATTTACCTGGTTCCTGCCTGACTGGAAAGACAGAAATCTTGTTTGAAAGAAATTGCTTGATCTCATTACTTAAGTCAGAAGAGGGCTCTCCAGAAATCATGATGGCACGTGAGAAATGAGAAAGATTCGTAACAGGTGGGAATAGGTATCCCATCTCCATAGATGCCACCCTTCTCTCCAGAGAGCATAGCAGATTAGGACATGTCCACAAGGCTGGAAGAGTACTACACTCCCAAAAAGAAAGCTTAAAGCGTCAGGTGCGGGGGTTCACGCCTGTAATCCCAGCACTTTGGGAGGCAAAGGCGGGCGGATCACGAGGTCAGGAGTTCAAGACCAGCCTGGCCAACATGGTGAAAGCCCTGTCTCTAGTAAAAGTACAAAAATTAGCCGGGCATGGTGGCGGGCGCCTGTAATCCCAGCTACTCAGGAGACTGAGGCAGAAGTGAAACTGGGAGGCGAGGTTGCAGTGAGCTGAGATCGTGCCACCACACTCCAGTCTGGGTGACTCCAACTCAAAAAAAAAAGTTTTCATCAATCCCTCCGCCACCTTTTTAAAAAAACAAACATTGGCTGCAGAGTCAGGGCCAGCCATTTTAAGACGGTAGGTCTTAATTTAGGAACAACAGCAACTGGCCTCCATCCCCAGGTACAAGTGAGAAAAGACCTCTAGTCCCAGCCGGGCGTGGTGGCTCACTCTGCTAATCCCAGCACTTCGGCAGGCCAAGGCGGGCGGATCACGCGGTCAGAAAATAGAGACCATCCTGGCTAACAGGGTGAAACTCCGTTTCTACTAAAAATACAAAAAACTAGCTGGGCGAGGCGGCGGGCGCCTGTAGTCCCAGCTACTCGGGAGGCGGAGGTGGGAGAATCGCTTGAATCCAGTAGGCGGAGGTTGCAGTGAGCCGAGATCGTGCCACTGCACTCCAGCCTGGGTGACAGAGCGAGACTCCATTAAAAAAAAAATAAAAAAGTCTAGTCCCAGGGCTAGTGGAGGGGGATGCACCAGGTTCCCTAGACTGTTGAACCCACCTTGCTGATTCTCTTCCTTTGCTCCTAGTTTGAGTCCTGGCATCAGCGAGGGCTAGATGCAGAGACCAGTATGTTGGAACCTCCACTGAGAAAAAATTAGTTTTGTGTGAACCAAAATGAAATTCTAAGCCCCCCAACCAACTGAATGGAGACCCCCACCCCCATTCTAAAGTAAGCCTGAAAAACTAGTTCAGGCCATCATGGGAAGAGGGGATCAGACACGCCTCATTATACCCTTCTCCTTTGGGAATTCAGGCACAACTGACCAGCATTAACATTAAAATGGAGATTTTAGGCATGGTGCTGCGCTCCCGCCTGTAATCTCAGCAGTTTGGGAGGATCGCTTGAGCCCAGGAGTTCAAGACCAGCCTGGGCAACAAAGCAAGACCTCCTCTCAAAACAAAAAAAAAAAGAAAAAGTCGGAAGCGGTGGCTCATGCCTGTAATCCTAGCACTTTGGGAGGAGGTGGATTACAAGGTCAGGAGTTCAAGAACAGCCTGACCAACATGGTGAAACCCTGTCTCTACGAAAAATACAAAAAATAGCCGGGCGTGGTGGCACGCCCCTGTAATCCCAGCTACTCAGGAGGCTGAGGCAGGAGAATCACTTGAACCCAGGAAGCGGAGGTTGCAGTGAGCTGAGATTGCGCCACTGCACTCCAGCGAGACTCTGTCTTAAAACAAAACAAAAGCATTAAAATAGAGATCTTAAGACTGACAAAGCCGACTCTTTGTAGCAATAAGATACCAAATTCTAACGTGATTCTAGTATAGCTTCACATGACAGAGAGCCTGCCCTGAAAGAAATCCAAAGTATTTTACCCCCCAATATATTCTTTTGGCATATTTTTAAATGGCCCTGGTGGGGAAATCTACATTCTAGTGGAGAAATCTACATTCTGTAGAGAATCACCTTCCCTTTCCAGGTCTTTTCCTGATCCAGTAGAGTCTGGCACCTTTTAAGGCTTGATAAGAAACATTTACCGTCTATTCTACACAATAAGAACCTTGGATTCCACAACCCCTTATCTTAACCCAGACACTCCTTTCTATGGATTCCTAGCCTTTAGATAGTAACTCTTTCAAACAAATGCCCATCGGAAAATCTTTATATCCACCTATCCCATCTTTCTGAACCAAACCAATGCATACCTTATATGTATAGATTGATGCCTATGTCTCCCTAAAACGTGTAAAACCAACCTGTAACCCAACTACCTTGAGCACATGTTCTCAGGACCTCTTGAGATTTTGCCTTGGGCCTTGGTCACTCATACTTGGTTCAGAATAAATCTCTTCAAATCGTTTACAAGGTTTGTTTACCCTTAGGAGAGCACAGCATCCACACATTGTGCAAAATGCCTTGTTCTTCAAGACTCAGTTCGCTACTGCAACTTCCAAGAAACTTTTCCCCAGACCTCCTCTGCAAGTTCTGCTAATGTAACTTCCTCTGCCATTCCATGAAATCTGTTGCTTATCTTTACCTTTTCAATTAACATGTTGCGTTAAAATTATCTGTTTACAGGATCTATCTTTCCCAGGGAGATGCTGTAATTGCCCAATGGCTTCACCTTGCCCACTGCTGTTGGGGTGATCAGACCCAACACTAGGTCATGGGGGTGACGAAGTCCCACAGAGTCAAAGCAATGATAAAAAGACAGTTTTGAGAGAGAGAAGTGGGACAAGAAGGCCATCGCGAGAGTGGAGGCTGCGAAGTCCCCAAGCTCTGGGAGCCCAGGCTAGTTGTTGGTGCTGAAAGACACAAGTGGGGAGGATGTGGGGGTTGAAAGGAAACAGTGTATCAAGTGAATGAGAAACATGGCTGCTTGAGATAATGGCAGTGCTAGAAGCAAGGAACCAGCAAGTCTAGCAGACATGCAAGCTCTGCCCTAGCTTCTCTCCCAACACTCAGCTTCTCTCCCAACATACCCCCACTTTCTCTTTTTTGTAAAAACTGCCACAGCTATCATTACTAGCATAAGGTGGCCTCTTTTTAAAATTAATTGAGCAAGGCAATTGCAGGCTGTGCAGCCCTTAATTGCCAGTTGGTAATCCTGCTTCATTTTCTTAGCCCTTATTCAAAATGGAGTCACTCTGGTTGGAATGCTTCCTATTTATCTCCCCTTTCCCTTTTACAAGAGGACCCTTAATCCTAGGGGTTGCAGAAGGGTGAAGGTCCATCTTCTGTAACTTCTTCATGCTGAACAGAGGCGATGATACTCCTGCCTACCTATTAGGGTCTCTTGTATTCAGGGTAGAGAGGAGTTCAGTCAGAAAGCATTGGTCCATTAAGTATCTATAGGTAAAACCCTGGCACTCCAGCAGTTTCTCAGCATGGCTTGTACGAGGGGAACCCGGTCCATGGTTGGGATCCATGGGTCCTTCCAGTCTCCTATTCCATGGTTGCACACATCTTGAGGGCACCTACACAGTTTGTTCATCTCCTGCAAAAAACACAAGCATACCGTCACCCCCCCCCCCCATTAGTAAATCTACTGAAACAGAAGCAAAACCTTTTGTGGCTGTAGCTGGGAGGCATGCCATTGCTGAAGCATTTGTAACTCAGCTTCTGCCTCTTTGGTTAATGACTGCAGGGCAAAACTTACTGTTGATAACGAGAAGCAGGCCCCTTCTAACAAGGCACAGAGAAAGCAAATCGAGGCTTAAAAGCAATCCTTAAACTTTCAATTTGCACCGTACAGTGGGTCCACTAGATGCTGTGGTTCATGATAGATCTTCAGATGTTGGGTGGGCACCCACACAGGCACCTGGTTGTCACCTGAAGCGACACAAGCAAATTCTCTTCCCCATAAAATTATCTTTCCTTTTTCCCAGCTCTTTGTATGTGCATCCCTCCACCATATATCTCGTCCAGCCTCTTTCTTTTCCTTTTGTCCTGTCAGGTGTTGCTCAGCTGCAGTCATGGGTTGATCTTTTTGTAAATTTAAAAAATTTAATGTTAATAAAGCTAAATGCAATTGCATATGCGATGTCTTATATTCCTAGTCCCCTCTCTTTTGCTTCTGTATTTGAGTTTTGTGGGGTTTTGTTGTTGTTGTTGTTTGAGAGGGAGTCTCGCTCTGTCACCCAGGCATAATCTCAGCTCACTGCAACCTCCGCTTCCCAGGTTCACACCATTCTCCTCCCTCAGCCTCCTGAATAGCTGAGACGACAGGTGCCCACCACCACACCCGGCTAATATTTTTGTATTTTAGTAGAGACGGGGTTTCACCATGTTAGCCAGGATGGTCTCAATCTCTTGACCTCATGATCTGCCCGCCTCGCCTCCCAAAGTGCTGGGATTACAGGTGTGAGCCACCATGGCCAGCCTTGTATTTGAGTTTTTAAAGTACAATTAACTGTATCCCCTATTGCTTGTCCTTGTGAGTTATATAGAATACCCATAGTATGGGTAATATTCCATTGTTGAAAAAATGTAGCCATGGCTTTACTACAGTATCCTGGGCTGTTATCAGTTTTGATTTCTTCTGGGATTCCCATAACTGAAAAGCAAGATAAAAGATGTCTTTTAACATGAGCTGTAGCTTCCCTTGTTTGACATGTGGCCCAGATAAAATGTGAGTAGGTTTATCTACCGAAACGTGAACAAAGGACAGTTTTCCAAAAGCAGGAATATGTGTTACACCCATCTGCCAGATGGAATTTGGAGATAAACCTCTAGGGTTAACTCCTGGTCCCTGATGTGGCAGATGGCACATCTGACTTGGCAGGCAGAACTGTGTTGCACAATTTCTTTAGCTTATTTCCATGACAGACCATATCTTTTTCTAAGGCCTGTGGCATTAAGATGGGTTAAAGAATGAAATGTTTGTGCATCAGCAAAGGCTACAGACACCAATGCATCCACCCTTTGATTAAGTTTAGTTAAAGGGTTCAAGAGGTTAGTATGTGCTCCCATATGAGTGATATAGAAAAGTGAATGCCTTTGTTGTATTGCTTGCTGTAAAGAATGAAATAAAAAATTAAGGTGTTTGTCAGTCACATTTATAATTAAGGCACATTCAATCCAGTATTTTGGGTCATTGTTGGGGAGGGCAGCCCTGGTTATAGCATGCCCATAGGTTGAATCACAGCATTAACGGCTCTTAAATCTGTTAACATTCTCCATTTACTGGATTTTTTCTTAATAACAAATACAGGAGAATTCCAAGGGGAGAAAGTTGACTCTACATGTCTCTTTTGCAATTGTTCCTGCACTCGTTCTTTTAGTTCTTTTATAAGCCTCCAGTTTTTCCTGTTTCAGCAGCCATTGCGCCACCCAAACCAGTTTGGCAGTTAGCGAAACAAGAGGAATGGGAGCCGGAGGCTCGACAATGGCCACTCCTAAAAATGACACCCCAATCCGGTCTGACATATTTGCTCTTTTAATTCTGAAGATTCTGATTGGCGATTTATCGTTTTCTAGTCCTTTTCCCGGGCGATATCCCATATTTTTCATCATTTGTCTACTATTATTACTATATTGATCCATAGGAATAGCTATTTCAGCATCCCATTGTTGCAATAAGTCTCTACCCCATACATTGACAGGAACAGATGTAATGATAGGCTGAATTGTCCCTGCCTGACCATACGGCCCTTGACATGGTAAAATCAAAGAACTTTGAAAAACTTCTGAGGCAGCGCCTACTCCAACAATACCAATGGATGCCTTTTGCTTAGGCCAGTGCCGGGGCCATTGATTTATAGCAATAATAGAGACATTAGCTCCAGTATCTACTAGTCTTTCAAAATTTTTTCCCTGAATAGTTACTGTGCAAATAGGTCTTTTGTCAGACACTTGATTAACCCAATACACAGCCTTTCCTGCTGGATTAGTATTACCAAAGCCTCCTGTTCTTTTCACTGAGCTGCTTTCTAGCTTTATGTAAGGTAACAGCAACGACTGAGCAATTCTTTCTCCTAGGGAAGCAGACCACGGAGTTGAGGAACTAGTAACTAATTTCTCTGATATAATCAATTATTCCTGTATGTACAGTAACACTTTTTAAATTTAGACTAGATCTTCCAAGTAATAGGCTGACTGTTCCTGAGGGTAAGGGTCCCCTAACTCCCGTGGGGACCTTCTTTGGTGGTTCCCCAGGAAGTAAGGAGATGGGAATTGTGCTGTAGAGGTCTACGGCAGCACTGCCTGCTGAGGCAGGGGACAATTGTACATTTGTAAGGGCACTGGCTGTGCCGCGTATAACTCGGTTTGTCGAGGGGCTCGAGGCGGGCCCCTCTTTTCGTTTCCTGAAAGAAGTTGTCCATCTTTGCTAAATTTAGAATGACACTGATTTGTGTGATTGCCTTTCTTACACCGGGGATATATACCAGGACTTTTCTGTTGATGACAGCAGTAGTTTTTGCCTTTTGATTTCCTTTTCTACATTCCTTTCTTGTGTGTCCAAATTGCCCACAATTAAAGCAAGAGCCTGAGAAACAGGGCATACTCCCTCCTACTCTTAATCCAGCCACAGCCTGAGCTAAAAGAGTAGCCTTATGTAAGTTACCTCCAATACCATCACAAGCCTTTATACCGCTAAATGAGCCTTCCCTCTCAGAGGTCTAATAGCAGTTTGACACTCTGCATTAGCATCATCATATGCAAGAAGCTGTATTACAACATCCTGATCCGTTTTATCAGTTATGGCTTTATACACAGCCTCTTGGAGCCAAGCAATAAAATCAATATATGGTTCTTTAGGTCCTTGTCAGACAGAACTGAAAGAAGAATATTTTTCCTTTGTAACATTTATCCTTTCCCATGCCCACAAGCACACAAAGTGCAGCTGAACAATGGCAACATCCTCCATTACTGCTTGATTCTCTAATCGACCCCAATTAGGGCCAAATCCCCTTAACTGTTCAAAGGAAACAGGCACAGGTGGCTATGCTTGTATGTTTTCCTTTGCCTGAGTTTGAGCTTCATCAACCCAATAGGTTTTAAACTGCGAGTACTGAGAGTGAGAACAGATTTTGTCAAGGTATCCCAATCATACGGTATTAACCTATTATCAAGAGCCATATTTTTAAATAAAGTTTGCACAAAAGGAGGGTTCGGTCCGTATTAATGGCTTGCTTAAATTCCTTCAGTAACTTAAAAGGAAAAGCGGCCCAATTAGTTATATTCTGTCCTCCTTGCTGGATTATAGTAATGGGAAATTGCCATGCTTCAAGGTCTCCCTTGGCTCTAGCTTTTTGAATAGAATTTTGTTTAGCACCACCAATTGCTCCAGGTTTTAATGTTGCAACTACAGGAGCAGTAGCAAGTTTTTCAGCTAATTTATTTTCTCGCCCATTAAGGGGTGAGAGAGGAGGTGGCCATTCACTTAATTCAGCAGGTGGAGCCAACGGGCTAGTAAAACATACTTTTTTTAGTTTTCCTTTCTTTTCTTTAATCTCCGGTAGCTGTTCCTCATACCCAGAATCTGAAGTTAGTTTTTTACACTCATCCTCCTCTTCCTCATCTGAATCTGCCTCATCGTCTGTTTGAAATGGCTCAAGAGCTGTCTTTATTAGCACCCACGCTGACCAAATGGAAACTGGAATTTCTGCTCCCTCTTTATACGCCTTTTTGGTTTTGTTTTTGTTTTGAGACAGAGTCTCGCTCCATCGCCCAGGCTGGAGTGCAGTGGCATGATCTCGGCTTGCTGCAAGCTCCACCTCCTTGGTTCATACCATTCTCTTGCCTCAGGCTCCCGAGTAGCTGGGACTACAGGCGCCTGCCACCACACCTGGCTACTTTTTTGTAGTTTTCAGTAGAGACAGGGTTTCACTGTGTTAGCCAGGAGGGTCTTGATCTCCTGCCCTTGTGATCCGCCCGCCTCAGCCTCCCAAAGTGCTGGGATTAGAGGCGTGAGCCACCGTGCCCGGCCCTTTATATGCCTTTTTAAAATCTCTTCCAATTATCTCCCATTCATTCAACTCCATAGTCCCTTGTTCAGGAAACCATGGGCAAAATTGCTTTACTGCACTAAAGAGTGATAACAAATTCTGAGTACTAACTTTCACTCCCCCTCTTCGTAATAAATGCCTTAAGAAATTTAAATAAGCAGAATGTCTGCTTTCACTTTGTCCCACTGTTACCTTGGTTCTTCCCAGTGTTCAGCTTTCCCGCTAAGCTTCTTTCAGACGTCCTCAGGTGTCCTTTGACGATGTGTCCTCCGCTTTCACATGCTCTAGCGTTCCTTCACCGGGGTCTTTGTCGCCCCATGTTGGGCAGCCAGGAATGTTGGGGTAATCAGACCCAACACCAGGTCGTCGGGGCGACAATGTCGGCGGAGACAAAGGATTGAGAAAAAATTTGGGAGAGAGAAGTGGGACCAGGGCCATTGCGATTGTGGAGGCTGCAAAGGCCCCAAGCTCTGGGAGCGCGCGCTATTTATTGGTAATCCAACAAAGAAACAGGTGGTGAGGATGTGGGGGTTGAAGGGAAACATTGTATCAAGTGAATGAGAAACATGTGACTGCTTGAGGTAATAGGAGTACTAGAAGCAAGGAGCCAGCAAGTCTAGCAGACATGCAAGCCCTGCCTCAGCTTCTCTCCAACACTCAGCTTTTCTCCCAACAACTGCCTAGACAGAGCATATTTATCAAGACAGGGGAATTGCAATAGAGAAAGATTAATTCATGCAGAGCCGGCTGTGCTGGAGACCAGAGTTTTCTTATTACTCTAATCAGTCTCCCCAAGCATTCGGGAAGCAGAGTTTTTAAGGATAACTTGGTGGGTTGGGGGAAGTCAGTGAGCCAGGAGTGCTGATTGGTCAAGGATGAAAACATATGGAGTTCAAGCTGTCTTCTTGCACTGAGTCAGTTCCTGGGTGAGGGCCACAAAATCAGATGAGCCAGTTTATTGATCTGGGTGGTACCGGCTGATCCATCAATTGCAGGGTCTGCAAAATATCTCAAGCACTGATATTAGGAGCAGTTGAGGGAGGGTCAGAACTCAGTAGCCTCTAGCTGCACGACTCCTAAATTATAGTTTCTAATCTTGTGGCTAGCATTCGTCCTACAAAGGCAATCTAGGCCCCCGGCAGGAAGGAGGTGTGCTTTGGGAAAGGGCTGTCTGTCATCGTCTTTGTTTTAAACTATAAACTAAGTTTCTCCCAGTTAGTTCAGCCTATGCCCAGGAATGAACAGGGACAGCTCAGAGGTTAGAAGCAAGATAGAGTTGATTAGGTTAGATCTCTTTCACTGTCTCAGTCATAATTTTGCAAAGGCAGTTTCAATGCTAGACTATGAACTACTGCCAGGCTACGAGCTACTATATGAGACATTGGCTATTAGCTACTGTTTTCATACATATCAGGAATAGACTAGGGGAAAAGTATCATTCACGATAGTAATGAACATCAATTTTACAATTTTACTCAGGAATTTTTTTTTTTTTTTTAATAGGGTCGCACTCCAACACCCAGGTTGGAGTGCAGTGGTGCATTCTCAGCTCACTGCAGCCTGAACTTCCTGGGCTCAGGTGATCCACCCACCTCAGACTCCTGAGTAGCTGGGACTACAGGTGCATACCACCATGCCTGGGTAATTTTTTTT
>NW_012103599.1:694311-720663 GCF_000951045.1 Mandrillus leucophaeus
TTTTTTGAGACAGAGTCTCACTCTGTCGCCCAGGCTTGAATGCAGTGGCATGATCTCGGCTCACTGCAAGCTCCACCTCCCAGGTTCACACCATTCTCCTGCCTCAGCCCCTCAAGTATCTGGGACTACAGGCACCCGCCACCATGCCCAGCTAATTTTTGGTATTTTTAGTAGAGATGGGGTTTCACTGTGTTAGCCAGGATGGTCTTGATCTCCTGACCTTGCGATCCGCCCACCTCGACCTCCCAAAGTGCTGGGATTACAGGCGTGAGCCACCGTGCCCAGCCATGCCTGGGTAATTTTTATACTTTTTATAGAGATAGGGTTTTGCCATGTTGCCCAGGTTGGTCTTGAACCCCTGGACTCAAACCATCCTCTAGTCTCGACCTCCCAAAATGTTGGGCTTACAGGCATGAACCACTGCACCCAACTATTCAGGAATAATATTTACAGAAAAATTTAAAAATGTGTAAGACCTATTTCAGAGAAAAAAAAATGCAAAAAGTTTAAATAGCTGGGCGTGGTGACTCACACCTGTAATCCCAGCACTTTGGGAGCCTGAGGTGGGAGGATCGTTTGAGCCCAGAAGTTCAAGACTAGCCTGGGCAACATAGTGAAACCTCATCTCTAATTTAAAAAAATGAAGCCAGGCATGGTGGCTCACATCTGTATTCCTAGCACTTTGGGAGGCCAAGGCAGGTGGATCACTTGAGGTCAGGAGTTTGAGGCCATCCTGGCCAACATGGTGAAAGCCCGTCTATACCAAAACTACAAAAATTAGCTGCGCATGGCAGCACGCGCCTATGATCCCAGCTACTTGGGACACTGAAGCAGGAGAATCTCTCAAGTCTGGCAGGCAGAGGTTGCAGTGAGCCGAGATGGTGCCACTGCACTCCAGCCTGGGCAACAGAGTAAGACTCAATCTCAAAATAAATAAATAAATAATAAAAATGTTTTAAAAGTTTAAACAAATGATGGCATTAACAATGTTAATAGTAAACATTTATGGGCTGGGCACGGTGGCTCAAGTCTGTAATCCCAACACAGGGAAGCAGAGGTGGGTGGATTGCTTGAGGTCAGGAGTTCAACACAAGCCTGGTCAACATGCCAAAACCCTGTCACTACTAAAAATACAAAAATTAGCCAGCTGTGGTGGTGCATTCCTGTAATCCAAGCTACTCAGGGTGGCTGAGGCAAGAGAATTACTTTAACCTGGGAGGCAAAGGTTGCAGTAAGCCGAGATTGTGCCACTGCACCTCAGTCTGGGTAACAGTGAGACCTTGTATAAAAAATAAAAATTAAAAAAAAATTATAGAAGGCTTACTATGCCATAGGCACAATTTTAAGCACTTTTGTATGTTTGACTTTATTTAATCAACAATCCTATGGACTAATACCATAGTATTTCTCATTTTACAGGAAATAGGCACAAAGCAGTTAAGTAACTGGCCTGAGATTTCATCTTCATTGCTGTAAAGTTTGAATAATATGTAATTTTTCCCCAGCTGACTTTTATATAACTCAACTTTGATTAAGATCCCCAAAGAGGCCAGGCATGGTGGCTCACACCTGTAATCCCACATTTTGGGAGGCCAAGGTGAGCAGATCACCTGAGGTCAGGAGTTTGAGACCAGCCTGACCAACATGGTGAAACACTGTCTCTACTAAAAATCCAAAAATTAGCCGGGCATGATGGTGGGCGCCTGTAATCCCAGCTACTCCAGAGGCCGAGGCAGGAGAATTGCTTGAACCTGGGAGGCGGAGGTTGCAGTGAGCCAAGATTGTGCCACTGCACTCCAGCCTGGGCGACAGAGCAAAACCCTATGGGGGAAAAAAAAAAAAATCTTCAAAGAAAGTTCACAGATGTAAACAATTCATATTTTATATAAGCATATATGTACATATAAAAAATCTGAAAAATCTGAAAGAATGTACATCAAAGTATTTGAGGTGATCTCTGTTTGCTTCTCTATATTTTTCTTTTCTTTTTTTTTTTGAGATGGCGTCTCCCTCAGTCACCCAGGCTGGAGCTCAGTGGCACGATCTCAGCTCACTGCAGCCTCTGCCTCCTGGGTTCCAAGGATTCTCCTGCCTCAGCCTCCCGAGTAGCTGGAATTACAGGTGCCTGCCACCACATCCGGCTAATTTTTGTATTTTTAGTAGAGACAGGGTTTCACCATGTTGGCCAGGCTGGTTTCTAACTCCTGACCTCAGGTGATCCGCTTGCCTTAGCCTCCCAAAGTGCTGGGATTACAGACATGATTCACCATGCCCAGTCTGCTTCTCTATAATTTTCTTTAAAAAATAAATGACGACAACAACAACAAAAAACAGAACCATAGCTTACAATTCTTTATATTTTTCTTTCTTTTTTTTGAGATGGAGAGTGCAATGGCGCCATCTGGGCTGACTGCACCCTCTGCCTCCCAGGTTCAAGCGATTTCCTGCCTCAGCCTCCCAAGTACCTGGGATTACAGCCTGCGCCACCACATCTTGTTAATTTTGTATTTTTAGTAGGGACGGTGTTTCACCATGTTAGCCAGGCTGGTCTCTAACTTCTGATCTCAGGTGATCCACCCACTTCAGCCTCCCAAAGTGCTGGGACTACAGATGTGAGCCACCACGACCCCAG
The DNA here is from genome assembly GCF_000951045.1 of Mandrillus leucophaeus. NCBI lineage: Eukaryota > Metazoa > Chordata > Mammalia > Primates > Cercopithecidae > Mandrillus > Mandrillus leucophaeus. The sequence continues at coordinate 696,944 of NW_012103599.1, forward strand.
GCTTTTTTTTTTTTTTCTTTTTTTTTTGAGACAGAGTCTCATTCCTCACCCAGACTGGAATTCAGTGGCGGCGAGATCTTAGCTCACTGCAACTCCACCTCCCACGTTCAAGCAAGCAATTCTCCTGCCTCAGCCTCCCAAGTAGCTGGGATTATAGGTGCCCGCCACCACGTCTAGCTAATTTTTGTATTTTTTAGCAGAGACAGGGTTTTGCCATGTTGGCCAGGCTGGAATTGAACTGACTTCAAGTGATCCACCTGCCTAGGTCTCCCAAAATGCTGGGATTACAGGTGTGAGCCACTGTGCCTGGCTTTTTTTGTTGTTGTTGTTTGTTTTTGTTGTGTGTGTGTGTGTGTGTGTGTGTGTGTGTGTGAGATGGAGTTTCAGTCTTGTTGCCCAGGCTGGAGTGCAATGGGGTGATCTCAGCTCACTGCCACCTCCACTTCCTGGGTTCAAGCGACTCTCCTGCCTCAGCCTCTTGAGTAGCTGCGATTACAGACATGCGTCACCACGCACAGCTAATTTTGAGTAGAGACGGGGTTTCTCCATGTTGGTCAGGCTGGTCTCGAACTCCCGACCTCAGGTGATCCGCCCACCTCGGCCTCCCAAAGTGCTGGGATTACAGGCATGAGCCACTGTGCCCAGCCATGTTTGTTTTTTAATAACTGAGTCTCACTGCATTGCCCAGGCTAGACTGGAGTGCAGTAGCACAATCACAGCTTGCTGCAACCTCAAACTCCTGGATTCAAGTGATCCTCCCACCTCAGCCCCACAAGTAGCTGAGATTACAGGTGTGTGCCAGCACACCCAGCCAATTGTTCAATTTTTAGTAAAGTCAAGGTCTCACTTTGTTGCCCAGGATGGTCTCAAACTCCTGGGCTCAACCAGAGTTTTACATCCAGCAGAAATACCCCTATAATGAGTTAAGAAAGCCGGGTGCAGTGGCTCAGGCCTGTAATCCCAACACTTTCGGAGGCTGAGGTGGGTGGCTCGCCTGAGGTCTGGAGTTTGAGACCAGCCTGGCCAACATGGTGAAACCCAATCTCTACTGAAAATACAAAAAATTACGTGGGCATGGTGGTGAGCACCCATAACCCTAGCAACTTGGGAGGCTGAGGCAGAAGAATCACTTGAACCTGGGAGGCGGAGGTTGCAGTGAGCCAAGATTGCGCCATTGGACTACAGTACGGGCAACAAGAGTGAAACTCCATCCAAAAAAAAAAAAAAAAATGAGTTCAGAAATGTGAGTCATCATTTTACAAAGTGAGAAAAGAAAGATTGAGGAAAAGGCAGGTAAAGGTAAGGGGAATCTCTCAGATCTCAGCCACCTTTTCAGGGAGATTGGTTTAAAAACAGATATATGTTTAAGTTGAGGCTCAGGGAACTGGTTGCCTTAGGGTGACTGGCATGGAGTTGGGGCACCATGGCATGTTCACTTTTCCCTCAATTTTTCTTCTCTCCCCCTCCTGCAGCTCCCTGATCACTAGCACAGAGGACCCAGCGCTGAGATTGTCTAAAGCCATAGGATAGTCATGGAGAATTCACCATTACCATTGCCAGAAAGAGCAATATATGGCTCTGTTCTTTTCTTAAATTCCCAGTTTGGCTTCATGCCTTGTCTACTATGGACTTTAGTTCCTGAATCTTGGCTAAATTCTTCAGGCTTAAATTATTAGCCTCAAAAATATTGGGCAGTTGTATAACCTGTCTAACTCCTTAGTAGTATAGTAACCAGTTATATACTCTTTTTTGGAACTAAAATAATGAGTATCTGTCTCCCCACTCAACTGCATTCGTAAAATCACACGCAACTATTCCAAAAAATAACAGCAGAAAAAAATACTAAGAAGCCATACCAGCATTTACCAGCATTAACACATACTCCTATTAATGAAGTAAACCTAATGTTCTTTTTGGCAACCAAAGAACTTTAGACCAAAAACTGAATTGTATATAGATATACTAACACCAAACATTTATATGTTTTTGCCATTATAATTGTGACCGTAATTATTTTTAATTATCTTAATATCTCCTATTAAGATGTATTAAAATGTAAAATAAAATATACATCTAACTTTAAGTTCCATTATTATTTTAAATGTTCTCAAATATTAGTTACTAATGGACAGAATTTTACAATACTTCCTGAATATTTAAAAAAAAAACACCGGGCATGTTGACTCACGCCTGTAACTCCAGCACTTTGGGAAGCCGAAGTGCGTGGATCACCTGGGTCAGGAGTTCAAGACCACCCTGGCCAACATGGTGAAACCCCAACTGTACCGAAAATACAAAAATTAACTGGGCATGGTGGCGCATGCCTGTAGTCCAAGCTACTTGGGAGGCTGAGGCAGAAGAATCGCTGGAACCCGGGAGGTGGAAGTTGCAGTGAGCTGAGGTCGCACTATTGCACTGCAGCCTGGGTAACAAAATTGAAACTCCGTCTCAATAATAATAATAATAATAATAATTAAAAACAACAACAGGCCGGTGTGGTGGCTCACACCTGTAATGCCAGCACTTTGGGAGGCCGAGGCGGGCTGATCATGAGGTCAGGAGATCAAGACCATCCTGGCTAACACAGTGAAACCCGTCTCTACTAAAAAATACAAAAAATTAGCCAGGCATGGTGGTGGGCACCTGTAGTCCCAGCTATTCAGGAGGCTGAGGCAGGAGAATGGCATGAATCCAGGAGGTAGAGCTTGCAGTGAGCCGAGATCGCACCACTGCACTCTAGCCTGGGCGACTGAGCGAGACTCTGTCTCAAATAAATAAAAAAATAAAAAATAAAGTAAAATAAAATAAAAACAACAACAACTAGCTCTTTCTGCCATTTTATCGTGCCACCATAATGGTGCACATAAATGTCCTGGTGGATGTTCTCAAGAGCATCAACAATGCTGAAGAGAGAGCCAAAGGCCAGGTTCTTATTAGGCTGTGCTCCCAAGACAACATCTGGTTTCGCACTCTGATGATGAAGCATGTTCAAATGTTCACATTTGAACATTGGCAAATTTGAGGTCATCGATGATCACAGAGCTGGGAAAATTGTTGAGAACCTCTCAGGCAAGGTTACACAAGTGTGGGGTGATCAGGCCCAGATTCGACATACAACTCAAAGATCTAGAAAAACGGCAGAATAATCTCTTCCCTTCCCCTCAGTTTGGTTTCATTGTACTGACAACTTCACCTGACATCATGGGCCATGAAGAAGGAAAATAAAAACATGCAGCAGGTAAAATCCTGGGATTCTTTTTCTAGGGATGTAATACACATGTACAAATAAAATGCTTCAATGGACAAACAAAACAAAACAAAGCAACTGTTCAGGCCAACTTACTTGCTAGAAGTTCTCCAAGTACCGTAGAGGCAGCATGTACCAGCGTCAAGGCCTCTGCTGTAGGACACCACCACCTCACTAGTCTATTTCCTTTGCCACCAGTCAGCTCCACTTCTTCATATAAATAGGTCTTGACTGGCCGATTGGAACCCAGAACCCAGTCTTTTTACCCCAAACCTAGTAGCATAGGGCTGGAAGTGAGATATAATAAGAATGGGACACAGCACCTCCTTCATTTTTTTTTTTTTTTTTTTTGGCCGGAGTCTGGGAACAAGCCTTGTCTGGGAACACTCTTTCAGCCTCATGTCAATTTCTATTGTACTGAGAGCCCAAGGACACATGATCAGTAACAGAAGGCTTTAACCTTTAAAAAATCTAATCACAGTAACCTTATTACACTTAAATTAACAGTTATTCTTAATATCATCAAATATCCAGTCAGTGTTCAAATTTTCCTGTTGTTTTTGTTTGAGAGAGGGTCTTGCCTTGGGCTCCTAAAGTGCTGGGATTACAGGCTTGAGCCACCTCATCCAGTTTTTTTGTTTGTTTGTTTTGGTTTGGTTTTTTCTTTTTTTAGACAAGGTCTTGCTCTGTCACCCAGGCTGGAGTGTAGTGGTGTGATTGTAACCGCCCAATAGGTTCACCTTGCCCACTGCCTACACAGAGCCCATTTATCAAGACGGGGAACTGCAATAGAGAAAGAGTAATTCACACAGAGTGGGCTGTGTGGGAGACCGGAGTTTTATTACTCAGATCAATCTCCCGAAGCATTCAGAGATCAGAGTTTTTAAGGACAACTTGGTGGAAGGGGGGAAGCCAGTGAGCCAGGAGTGCTGATTGGTCAGGTCAGAGATGAAATCATAGGGAGTCAAAGCTGTCTTCTTGTGCTGAGTCAATTCCTGGGTGGGGAAGTGACTCACCAATATCAGGTGAGCCAGTTTATTGATCTGGGTGGTACCAGCTGATCCATCAAGTGCAGGATCTGCAAAATATCTGTGAAATAGCTCCCTGGTCTTAGGTTTTACAGTAGTGTTTTTATCCCCAGAAGCAATCTGAGGAGAGTCAGAGTCTTGTAGCCTCCAGCTGCATGATTCCTAAACCATAATTTCTAATCCTGTGGCTAATTTGTTAGTCCTGCACAAGCAGTCTAAATCCCCAGGGTTTGTTCTGGGAAAGGGCTGCTGTTGTTTCAAACTATGAACAAGTGATCCTTCCACCTCATCCTCCCAAAGTGCTGGGATTATAGGCAGTAAGAAGAAATAAGGGATTAAAAACAAAAGACAAGGCCGAGCGTGGTAGCTCACGCCTGTAATCCCTGCACTTTGGGAGGCTGAGGCAGGCAGATCACAAGGTCAGGAGTTCCAGAGCAGCCTGGCCAACATGGTGAAACCCCGCCTCTACTAAAAATACAAAAATTAGCCGGGTGTGGTGGTGCATGCCTGTAGTCTCAGCTACTCGGGAGGCTGAGGCAGGAGAATTGCTTGAACTGGGGAGGCGGAGGTTGCAGTGAGCCGAGATTGTGCCATTGCACTCCAGCCTGGACGACAGAGCAAGACTACGTCTCAAAAAGCAAATAAATTAAAAATAAAAAACAAAAGACAAAATTCTCTGTTTATTCATGTGCTGTGTATCGACTGAACTACCAGATATTGAGGCTTCTCTGCTTATTAGCTGCATGATGTTGGGCAAGTCAAGTTCCATGTGAGCCTGGCAAGTCAGGCCTGGGGAGTCCAACAGAAATTTTGAGTCTCTATTACAGAGCAAGACACTGTCTCAAGAAACAAAATGAAACAAAAAAGAGTATTGGTATGTGGGGAGTTTGGCTCCTGTAGAAAGGGTAGTCTGGGAGACCTGTTAGAGGAGTTAACATTGGACCTGAGACCTGAGGATGAACAGAAGCCATATTGAAAGAACTGAGAAAATAACTCAAAGAGGTGGATGGGCGCGGTGGCTCACGCCTGTAATCCCAGCACTTTGGAGGCTGAGGCAGGTGGATCACGAGGTCAGAGTTCGAGACCAGCCTGGTCAACATGGTGGAACCCCATCTCTACTAAAAATACAAAAATTAGCCGGGCGTGGTGGCTTGCGCCTGTAATCCCAGCTACTCAGGAGGCTGAGGCAAGATAATCGCTTGAACCCAGGAGGCGGAGGTTGCAGTGAGCCCAGATTATGCCACTGCACTCCAGCCTGGGTGACAGAGCAAGACTCTGTCTCAAAAAGAAAAAAATAAAAAATAAAAAATTAGCTGGGCGTGGTGGCGTGCTCCTGTAATCCCAGCCACTCGGGAGGCTGAGGCAGGAGAACTGCTTGAACCCAGAAGGCAGGGGTTGCAGTGAGCCGAGATCGCGCCACTGCACTACTCCAGCGGTGTGGCGACAAGAGAAAGATTCTGTCTCAAAAACAAACAAACAAACAAAAACTCGCGGAGGAAACAGCCAGTGCAAGGGCCCTGAGGCAGGAAGTTCTGTTTTCTGAGGAACAGAAAGAGACCGTGTTTCTGTTGTGAGGAGAGTAGTGCTAAGACAATGTTGAAGGGGCAGTCAGGATAGAATGAGGAGGTAGAAATTCAACCGAAACGGGAAGCCACTGAAAGGTCTTGGAGGGGGAGGAGGATTGCAGAGGGGTCGCGGGAGAGACCAGGGAGCAGTTGGAGGTGTTTTCAGTGATTCAGATGAGAGACAATGGGGCTTGGACTGGGCTGGAGCTGTGGAGATGGAGAAAAGCGGGCAAATTCAAGGACTCAGGAATGGATTAACTGCGAAGGTTGAAGAAAAGGAATGAGGTGACCTTGGGGTTCACGCCTGGGTGATGAGGCGCTTTAGTGGTGCCTTTATTCAGATTTGAGTCTGGAGTCGGGTCTGAGGGGTGGGGCTCGTTCAAGCGAAGCCTGGGTGGAGACAGAAGGAATTGGGCTCAGTCGGGAGGCAGCGATGGAAGTCAGCAATTGCTTAGGGCAGAATGCGATTTCCGGGGAGGAGGCGAGGGTATGTTGACAGAGGGGGTTGGACACACCAGGAGGGGAGGAGCCAGCCGAGAGATCCTAAGTCCCCTCAGTCCTTACTCCATCCTCACTTTCTTCGCTCCTCAGTAGTCCAGGCGGATTCCTCTTTCGCCAGGTAAGGCTCGCGCAGGTGTTTGGGGCCCGGGGTGCCCCGGGTAAGGCTGATCCAGGCGCGTGGGATCCAGGGCGCCCTGGGTAAGGCTGGTCCAGGCGCGTGGGGTCCGGGGTGCCCCAGGTAAGGCTGGTCCAGGCGCGTGGGCTCCGGGGTGCCCCGGGTAAGGCTGATACGGGTGCGTGGGTTCAGGGGTGCCCCGGGTAAGGCTGGCCCGGATGCGTGGGGCCCGGGGTAGGGCAGGCAGTTGGCCCCCTCACTTTACTCCCTGCTCTTTCCCTTACGTTCCGTGGCGAAGTGAGGAAAAAAGTATCCTAAGACTTCTTTACCCCCAAATTGGAAACATTAAAGTAGTTCTGTGAAGAAAAATGAAGTCAAGAAAATGAGGTGGTGTTTGACAAGTCCTAGCTTTAAAAAAAAGGATGGAGGGGGCGGAAGCGGTGGCTCACGCCTGTAATCCCAGCACTTTGGGAGGCCGAGGCGGGCGGCGGTCGGGAGTTCGAGACCAGCCTAACCAACATGGAGAACCCCGTCTCTACTAAAGATACAAAATTAGCCGGGCGTGATGGCGCATGCCTTAATTCCAGCTACCCGGGAGACTGAGGGAAGAGAATCGCTTGAACCCAAGAGACGGAGGTGGCACTGAGCCAAGATCGCGCTATTGCACTCCAGCCTGGGCAACAAGGGCGAAACTCCGTCTCAAAAAAAAAAAAAAAAAAAAAGATGGAGAGCCGGGCGCAGTGGCTCACGCCTGTTATTCCAACACTTTGGGAGGCCGAGGCGGGCGAATCACGCGGTCAGGAGATCGAGACCATCCTGGCCAACATGGGGAAACCCCGTCTCTACTGAAAATAAAAAATTAGCCGGGTGTGCTGGCTCGCGCCTGTAACATTCCCAGCTACTCGGGAGGCTGAGGCAGGAGAATCGCTTTAACCGGGGAGGCGGAGGTTGCAGTGAGCCGAGATCGGGCCACTGCACTGCAGCCTGGGCAGCAGAGCGAAACTCCGTCTCAAAAAAAAAAAAAAAGTGTTTCATTATGTAACTGGAAAAACTGATTTGGAAGTAATAACTTCTGCATTTTCTTCAATTTTCTCCAATTGTTAGGCAAATTTCATTCTTCTTCAAATTGCAAAAGGAAAGCGTGTCTTCCATAATGGACCCCCAACTCTCACAAAGAAGAAACCATTCTCTCCAGCCCCTCCCTGTCCTCCTCAGATTCACCTCTGGGTCCTCCCCTTCCCTGCAGCCCTCTCCCGACTTGCACCCCAGACTCTGCTAATGACTTGTGTGCCTTTTTAAGCAAACATGTGCATAGAGAAGTGCTTTTTTTTTCCTGTCTATAATAGGAGGTGATTTTCTACATTAAATAAACCTTAAAATTTGGTGTTATGAACTTGAATTCTAGGCACCAAGGCACAGCTTCCAGTAGACCCAAGTCCTGCTTTTCAGAGAGTTCGTCTTCCCCGGGAAGGTACAGAGGTGGATGAACTGCTGAGACTTGGTAGGTAGTTTAGTGGATTAGGGGCAGGATTAGTGGCGGGTATGTGTGCCGGTGGGGTTTTTTGTTTTTTGTTTTTTGTTTTGAGACGGAGTCTCGCTCTGTCACCCAGGCTGGAGTGCAGTGGCGTGTGGTCTTCGCTCACTGCAAGCTCCGCCTCCCGGGTTCAGGCCATTCTCCTGCCTCAGCCTCCCGAGCAGCCGGGACTACAGGCGCCCAGCTAATTTTTGTATTTTTAGTAGAGACGGGGTTTCACCGTGTTAGCCAGGGTGGGCTCGATTTCCCGACCTCGTGATCTGCCCGTCTCCGCCTCCCAAAGTGCTGGAATTACAGGCGTGAGCCACCGCGCCCGGCCAACCGGTGGGGTATTTTATTTTTTGAGACGGAGTTTCGCTCTTGTCTCCCGGGCTGGAGTGCAATGGTGCCATCTCCGCTCACTGCAACCTCCGCCTCCTGGGTTCAAGCGATTCTCCTCCCTCAGCCTCCCAAGTAGCTGGGATTACAGGCGCTTGCCGCTATGCCCGGCTAATTTTTGTGTTTTTAGTAGAGACGGGGTTTCGCCATTTCAGCCAGTGTGGTCTCGAGCTCTTGACCTCAGGTGATCCTTCCACCTCCATCTCACCAAGTGATGGGATTACAGGCGTGAGCCACCACGCCTGGACTGGGGAGGGGTATTTTAGAGTGAAACAGGGGAAGTGACCTTGGGTCTGATAAATGAGTCCTAACTATAGTGTGGGTTAGGACCCTTTTGCAGTCTGGTGCTATTAGCAGAACCCACAGTTTCGTAATCACTAGAAACCACGTTTTATTTCACATAACAGTTGTTGCAAATTTTGCACTCGATTAAAGGGTAGGACCTGCGTGGTGGCTCACACCTGTAATCCCAGCACTTTGGAAGGTTGAGGAGGGCAGATCACTTAAGGTCTGGAGTTCGAGACCAGTCTGGCCAACATGGCGAAACCCCATCTCTACTAAAAAATACAAAAATTAGCCGGGCGTGGTGGCACGCTCCTGTAGTCCCAGCTACTTGGGAGGCTGAGGCAGGAGAATCGCTTGAACCTGGGAAGCGGGGGTTGCAGTGAGCTGAGATTGTGCCACTGCACTCCAGCCTGGGTGACACTGAGACTCCATCTCAAAAACAAAACAAAACCCTGTAAATTACTTGAATGCCCACTGCTGAGGGAATTACTTACTGAACCAAAATATGTTCAATATGTTCAAAATATGGCATGTCACACGTAGAAAAGTGAGGTGTGCACATGTAACTGGAAGATTACAAATGGCCTATTGAAAAAGAAAAATAATGTTAAAAGTATAAAGCTATTAAAAAAAAATTAAATGTCCCCTGACCTAAGGAAAGAGACATACCAACTAGAATTCGAAGTTGGCATTCTCCTTTATTGTCCTCATATGCACCCATAAAAATCAGGCACTTTAGCTTGGTATGGTGGCATGCCTGTAATACCAGCTCTTTAGGATAAGACTGAGGTGAGAGGATCACTTGGTCCCAGGAGTTTGTGACTGCAGCGAACAGTGATCATGCCACTGCTTGTCACGCTGGGTGAGAGTGAGACCTCAAAAAAAAAAAAAAAAAAGCAAAAACACAAAAGAAAAGTCACCTGTACATTGTGAGAGATACCACACCAAACTTTGGGTGGCCTCAGAGGTCAGATTATAGAGACTGAGGTGAGGGAATATTAATTTTTCTTATATAAAAGAAAGAAAAAATAAAAGAGAAGTCCATAATCCCCCAGCAAATTCAGAAAAACCCACACACCAACCCCCCAATAACAGGCTGCCAGTGTTGAAAAGGTAATTCACCACAAAGGAAATGCAAGCAGATAAACATATGAAAAGATGGCAGTCACAAGCCAAGGCAATGCAAATCAACAAGCTTTTTTCCATCCCTAAAATTAAAGGAAAAGTTTATTCTCCCTCCCAACCCCCAGTCCCTTGAGGGAAGTGCCAAACATTTTTTGCCTTCCCAACCGGTGTTCTCCTATATTGCATACTTTTGGAGTAACCTCCTTAAAATATAAAGCAGAACTTGTGAGTACACTGATGAAAATCTCCCTAGTCTCCCTAATCACTTTCTTTTTTTTTTCTGACAGGGTCTTGCTCTGCCTCCCAAGCTGGAGTGCAGTGATGCAATCCTAGCTCACAGTAACCTTGAACTCCTGGGCTCAGGTAATCCCCCCACCTCAGCCCCCTAAGTAGCTCAGACTGCAGGCAGAAGCCAGGACGCCTGGTCCCTGAGCCCTTTTCATGGCTACCATCCAGCCCTGAGGCAAAATTTGCTAAATTTTTACCAGCCTCTGCTTTCTTCTTGATCAGGGATTCTGAACTCAGAGTGCCTGGGTAGTGCCTGGCTAGAATTCAGAGTATGTGATATCTTGGATGTGAAAAAGGTCACGTATATTTATTGTCATTAAACGCTAATTATAATTTAGCCTTCAGCATTTGAGGCCAGGAGCAGTAATGCTTGTAATCTCAGCACTTAGGGAGGCCTAGGCGGGTGGATCACCTGAGGTCAGGAGTTTGAAACCAGCCTGGCCAACACGGTGAAACCCCGTCTCTACCAAAAATACAGAATTTAGCTGGGCATGCTGGCGTGTGCCTGTAGTCCTCAACCCAGGAGGCTGAGGTGGAAGAATCGCTTGAACCCGGGAGGTAGGGTTTGCAGTAAGCCGAGATTGTGCCACTGCACTCCAGCCTAGTCGACAGAGTGAGACTCTGTCTCAAAAAAAAGGAAAAAAAAAAGTAGCATTTGATACAGTTAATGACAAGTAATAAATCCCACTGCACCGGGCTGTAATTTTCAGTTTTAAGCCAGGCATGGTGGTGTGTGCTTGTATTCCCAGCTACTCAGGAGGCTGAGAAAGGAGTTTGAGTGTAGCCTGGGCAACATGGCAAGACCCTGTCTCTTTTTAAAAAGTTAATTAATTTCCAGTTTCTCATTGCACCTATCATGTACTATAGAGTGACTCTTGGAAAACACATTACCCAAAAAAGGTAGTGTTACATAGTAGGGCACCGGCCAGATTAATTACTGAAAACGTCTAAATATCCCCAGGGTCACTATGAAGGTGACCAGAGTGGATATTTGCCCCTGCACTGGCTGTAATCAGGATGTTCAAACACTGGAATGTGTTTTGATATGCATTCTCCTGACTAATATAATTGACCAATCTTTTTGTGTTTACTGTACATACGGTTTTTGTATATGTGTTTAAGAATGGGATTGTACTCTGTATATTTTCTGCACCGTTTTTTTCCTTCTAACGTACCAAAGACATCCTTAACCAATGTGTATGATTCTAATATACTCTATTAGGTAAAGTATAATTTTTATACGTACATTAAACATATTGTATGCACCATATAGAGTATATATGTCATAACATATGGTGTGTATATATAACATAATGTATAGTATTATTATTTGAAATGGAGTTTCACGCTTGTTGCCCAGGCTGGAGTGCAATGGCGTGGTCTCAGCTCACTGCAACCTCCACCTCCGGCATTCAAGCAATTGTCCTGCCTCAACCTCCCAAGTAGCTGGGATGACAGGCGCCCACCACCACGCCTGGCTAATTTTTGTATTTTTAGTGGAGACGGGATTTCATTTTGGCCAGGCTGGTCTCGAACTCCTGACCTCAGGTGATCCACCCACCTTGGCCTCCCAAAGTGCTAGAATTAACATACGTGAGCCACTATGCCTGGCCATAATGTATATTATAATGTATATTTTATAAATTAATGTATTATATGTACTTATATATATCTATTATATATAATCGCATTGTGTGCATAAACCATCATTTGTTCAATCCTTCTCTTTTAAGGACATTGTTTTCTAATTTGTTTTAGTTTATCAATTTTATTTTAGTTTTAGTTTTAGTTTTTTTTTTGAGATGGAGTCTTGCTTGCTCTGTTGCCTAGGCTGTAGTGCAGTGGCATTAACCCTAATTCAACCTCTGCCTCCCAGGGTCGAGTGATTCTCCTGTCTCAGCCTCTGGAGTAGCTGGGATTACAGACGCCCGCCATCATGCCCAGCTAATTTTTGTATTCTTAGTAGAGACAGGGTTTCACCGTGTTGGCCAGGCTAGTCACCATGTTGGCCAGGCTGGTCTGGAACTCCTGACCTCAGGTGATCTGCCCTCCTCAACCTCCCAAAGTGTTGGGATTACAGGCATAAGCCACCTCAACCGGCCTCAGGTTCACTTATTGTAGCGTTTATTGGACACAATAAAGGCACAATTGTTATCAAAAGAATTTGTCTGCATGTGAACATGTTACCCTTGTTTTCAGCTTTCTGTTTCATCTTGGCAAGTCAAGTAGAAGTCTGTTTCACCAGGGAGAGCTCAGTGGTTTTCCTTAAGGATTTTCAGTTTGAAAAAAAATTTAGAAGCATTATCAGGCCAGGCCCGGTGTCACTGCATTCCAACCTCAGCGAGTGAGACCCTACATCAAAAAAAAAAAAAGCATTGGAGCATTTTCTTTTTTTTTTTTTGGCTCTGTCGCCCAGGCTGGAGTGCAGTGGCGACATCTGGGCTCACTGCAAGCTCCACCTCCCAGGTTCATGCCATTCTCCTGCCTCAGCCTGCCAAGTAGCTGGGACTATAGGCGCCCGCCACTGCGCCCAGCTAATTTTTTGTATTTTTTTAGTGGAGACAGGGTTTCACCATGTTAGCCAGGATGGTCTCAATCTCCCGACCTTGTGCTCCACCCACCTCGGCCTCTCAAAGTGCTGGGATTACAGGCGTGAGCCACCACGCCCAGCCAGTAGCATTTTCAAACATCAGTGAAAGAACTCATCATCCAGATTCAAAAACAAGTATTTTTCCCCATTTGCTTAATCTCCCTTTTTTCTTATTTATTTGTTTGCTGTGTTTTAAAGTAAATCCCAGACATCATACCATTTCACCTGTAAAAACTTCAGTATGTAGTTTTTATAAAATAAGGACACTTTCTTAACTAAATACAGTATTGTTACAGTTAATAAAATATATATTCCTCAATATCATTTAATAATCAGTCCATATTCAATACTCCCTGCATTTTATAGTTGATTCATTCAAATAGAGATCCAAAATAGGGGGAGCATACACTGCATCTAGTGAATTCCCTTAGTCTTCTGAATGAGAGTGGGCCCCTTTATATCTGTTGAAGTCCTGTATAAGTTCCTACAGACCTGTCCTGTGGACTACACCCTACAGACCTGTCCTGTGGACTACTCGGTTGCTTTCTCAGTCCTTGATTAGATTCAGATACTACTGTTGCTTGGTTTTTTAAATTTACTTAATTAAGAGGATGAGGCTGGGTGAGGTGGCTCACACCTGTAATCCCAGCACTTTGGGAGGCCTAGGTGGGCGGATCACCTGAGGTCGGGAGTTTGAGACCAGCCTAACCAACATGGAAAAACCTCGTCTCTACTAAAAGTACAAAATTAGCTGGGCGTGGTGGCGCATGCCTGTAATCCCAGCTACTTGGGAGACTGAGGCACGAGAATCTTGAACCTGGGAGGCGGAGGTTGCGGTGAGCCAAGATCACGCCATTGCGCTCTAGCCTTGGCAACAAGAGTGAAACTTCATCTCAAAAAAAAGGGGATTAAGTGTGTAACTAATACTGATTCCTTCTCTTTTTTAGTAATCATTTACATGTTTCTTCTTTTAACCTTTTCTCTGGTGTAATCAAGATTTTCTGTATACATTTGTCCCCCTTACCTCCTGTTGCTCATATTTTGGAAGTTATTTTGTGATAGATAAGTGCCATGTTTTTAAAACAATTTTTTATAACTATCATGCTTTTTTTGCTTTTTTTTTAGCTGTTCATTTATAATTTTTTATTTTTTATTTTTTTTGAGACAGAGGCTCACTCTGTATGTAGCCCAGAGGCATGAGCCGGGCTCATTGCAACTTCCACATCCTGGGTTGAATTTTTTTTTTATTTTTTGAGACAGTGTCTTGGTCTCTTGCTCTTGTCACACAGGCTGGAGTGCAACCGCACAATCTCAGCTCACTGCAACCTCCACCTCCTGGCTTCAACTGATTCCCCTGCCTCAGCTTCCCAAGCAGCTGGGACTACAGGAACCCACCACCACGCTCAGCTAAATTTGTATTTTTAGTAGAGATGGGGTTTCACCGTGTTGGCCAGGCTAGTCATGAACTGCTGACCTCAGGTGATCCGCCCACCTCAGCCTCCCAAAGTGCTGGGATTACAGGTATGAGCCACCTCACCTGGCATAATTTGTTTTTTTAAAAAAACTAGAGATGAGGTCTCACTATATTGCTGAGGCTGGTCTCAAACTCCTGGGCTCAAGCAATCACCTCGGCCACCCAAAGTGCTGGGATTACAGGTGTGAGCCACTGCGCTTGGCCTGTTTTAAATTTTTATGGTTACATAGTAGATTATTTATTTTCATACAGACATGCAATGTGTAATAATCACATCAGGGTAAATGGGGGTATCCTATCCACCGCCTCAAACATTTATCATTTCTTCTTGTTAAAAACATTCCAATTACTCTCTTTACGTATACAATAAGCTATTGTTAAGTGTAGGTACCCTGTTGTGCTACCAAATACTAGATCATTTTTGTACCCATTAACCATCCGTATTCCCTGCACCCATCCACCTACTACCCTGCCCAGCCTCTGGTAACCATCATTCTACTCTCTTTTTTTTGAGACAGGGTCTCACTCTATCGCACAGTACGGTGGCGTGATCTTGGCTCACTGCAACCTCCACCTCCCGGGTTCAAGCAGTTCTTATGCCTCAGCCTCCTGAGTAGCTGGGACTACAGGTGCGTGCCACCAAGTCCGGCTAATTTTTGTTTTTGTTTTTGTTTTTTCTTTTGAGATGGAGTCTCGCTGTGACGCTCAGGCCAGAATGGAGTGGCACGATCTAGGCTCACTGCAAGCTCTGCCTCCCAGGTTCATGCCGTTCTCCTGCCTCAGCCTCCCAAGTAGCTGGGACTAAAAGTGCCCGCCACCATGCCCAGCTAATTTTTTGTTTATATTTTTAGTAAAGATGGGGTTTCACCGTATTAGCCAGGATGGTCTCTATCTTCTGACCTTGTGATCTGCCTGCCTCAGCTTCCCAGAGTGTTGGGATTACAGGCGTAAGCCATGGCGCCTAGCCTCTGCTAATTTTTGTATTTTTAGTAGAGATGAGGTTTCGCCATGTCAGCCAGGCTGGTCTCGAAGTCCTGACTTCAGGTGATCCACCTGCCTTGGCCTCCCAAAGTGCTGGGATTCTAGATGTGAGCCGCTGTGCCTGACCTTTTTTCACTATTCTCTAGAAGAGTTTGGGCACAACTATGATAAGAGTCGCTTCTAAATTTTCTGATTTAATTATGAAAGTTGAATGGTGCTCCCATTTTTCAACCATGCTTTATCTGTAGTTGTGCCCCCTTTTTGTTCATAGTGTTCCTTATTTGTATTTTGGTTTTGTTAATTCTCTATAAATTTCTCCTTTTCATTTCTTTGATTTGTGCACATCTCTTGGTTTCTTGGGTAGATTTTGCCCTTAATCTGGTAATTTAACTTTAATTTTTATTCTTTTCTAGAAAATTCTAACATTTTAAGTCGATACATTTTCCTCAAAGCACCACTTCAGCTACATTCCCCAAGTTTTGATAGGTAATTATCATTTTGATTTAGTATTTTAAGTTTCTCCATTAGTTTGACTGATTAGTCATTTTAAAATTTAAATAACTTTAACCTTTAGTATTTAAACATTAAACATAGAAGTTTTAAATTTAATTTATCTTTTAATTTTATGCTATCATTATTTTTCCTGGTTCAGTTTTTATTGCAATGAAAAATTTCTGAAATTCTTTTTTAGAAACAGGGTCTCACTATGTTGTGCAGGCTGATGTTGAACTTCTGGGCTCAAGTAATCACTACACCTCAACCTCCCAGAGTGCTAGGATTACAAGTGTGACACCGTGCCCTGCTTGAAATTCTTGGTTGAGTGCTCAGCACATATCTTTTGCCCTGACATGAATGACATTTTAGCTGCTTATATGATTCTTACTTTGAAGGGGAGGGGACAGGGTCTCACACTGTCACCCAGGCTGGAGTGCAGTGGCGCAGTGTCAGCTCACTGCATCCTCTGCCTCCCTCAGGCTCAAGTGATCCTCTTACCTCAGCCTCAGTTATTGCTGGGACTACAAGTGCACACCACCACACCAGGCTAATTTTTTTATATTTTTGTAGAGACAGAGTTTCACCATGTTATCTAGGCAGGTCTTAATCTCTTAAGCTCAAGTGATTCACCTGCCTTCACCAAGGAAGCCTTTCTAGATTGCCCTGTACTCTAAAAAACAATATTCTTGGCTGGGCACGGTGGCTCACGCTTGTAATCCCAGCACTTTGGGAGGCCGAGGGAGGTGGATCACGAGGTCAGGAGTTTGAGGCCAGCCTGGCCAACATGGTGAAACTCTTGAGCCTTCGAAGTAGTTGGGACCACAGGCGTGTGTCACTATGCCCAGCTAATTTTTATATTTTTTGTAAAGAAGGCCTCCCTATGTTGCCCAGGCTGGTCTTGAATTCCTTGGGTCAAGTGATCCTCCCACCTCAGCCTTTATAAAAGTGCTGGGATTACACCCGTGAGCCACCATGCTTGGCCAAGAAAGTAATTTTGAATTGACTTGATAACTGGTTTTCAGAAAAAGTCTTAATAATCTCTGCAATTCAAAAGGGACACCTGTTTCTCAATTTTCTGTAAGATTCCATTCCAGTTAGCTGAGATTTGGATGATTTGGTATGATACATATGTTGATTTTTTAAAGAATAACATCTATTTTCTTGTAATTAATCTACTCATTATAGAGAACATAGACAACAAAGCTAATAGTATGGCAAATCAGACAGCTTCATTCTTAGTTATCTGCTCTTTGGTTAATTTATTGCATTCAAATCTTTATGTAAAGGGAGTTTTTATGATAATCTATAAATTATGAATTCTAATTTTTTTCTGGTCTTAGTTTACAGATACCCATTTTGTTAGTGAACCTTTTATTAATTTATTATGGAGTGCACCCAGCATAGTTTTCTTAACTAAGCTCATATTCTTACAAAGTTTTTCAAGAGAATTCTTCAGTAAGTAATTTTTCATTTCTTTGTATTTCAGATTGACATATTTTAAGATTTTTTAATTTCTGAGGTCTACCCGACCTGTAAGAACAAAATCATTCTGCAGGAATTAAAAACAGAATCCAGTCTTGACAACATATCCACAATGTCTGATGTATCTAGTAGTGTACAGTCAAAATTTGCTAGACTTGCAAAGAAACAGGAAAATATCACCTATATGAAAAGAAAGCAGTTAACAGAAACTGAAAAGGACATAGCTCCAGTATTAGATGTAAACTGCAAGGACGTATCAGCAATTGTTATGAATAAGTTTAAGGTCTTAATGGAAATTCAAGACCTGATGTTTGAGGAGATGAGGGAAACTCTTAAAAGTGACCTAAAGGCAATTTTAGGAGGAAAAACTACAATACCTGAGGTAAAGAATTCAGAGAACTCCAGTAGTAGGACAGAGTTTCAACAAATAATCAATTTAGCATTACAAAAAACAGGGATGGTAGGGAAAACGGAAGGAGAAAACTCTAAAGTAGGTGATGATATTGAGAATTTAACCTTTAAAGTCAAAGAAGTAAATGAGCTGAGCAGTAAATTAGACAACACTGATAAATACAATAGGACGGAAGGTAAGAAATTACCCCAGAATGAATCACAAAGTTACGAAGTCCTGGGAAGTATGGAAGAAACCTTATGCAATGTAGATGACAGACAGGGAAATCACAATGTCCATTTAGACATTACAGAAGGAGAGAGAAGGAAGGATGGAGAGGATGAATTTGTCAAAGACATGGGAGAGGAAAAAAAATTTCAGAAATTCAAGAATAAAGAGGACATTTTAAAAGCCTCCAGAGAAGAAAAAGTGTTGATGAATGAAGGAGCAGTACTTACCCTGGCTGCCAACCTTTCATCAGCAACGCTGAATATTAGTAAGCAATGGAGTGATGTCTTCAACATTCTGAGAGAACATGATTTTGAACCTAAATTTCTGTGCGAAGTTAAATTGGCATTTAAATGTGATGGTGAAATAAAGACATTTTCAGATCTGCAAAGCCTTAGAAAATTTGCCAGCCAAAAATCTTCTATGAAAGAATTATTGAAAGATGTACTCCCACAAAAGGAAGAAATAAGTGGAGGAGGAAGAAGATATGGAACTCAAGAAAAAAGGGTAAGCGTACAAATAGATAAAGCTTATGTATAAATGTAATAGTTGGCACGGTTATTTTGAAGGATAAATCAATTTTTTTTCCTTGAGTTTCACTCTTGTTGGCCAGGCAGGAGTGCAATGGCCCGATCTTGGCTTACCACAAACCCACCTCCCAGGTTCAAGTGATTCTCCTGTCTCAGCCTCCCGAATAGCTGGGATTACAGGCTTGTGCCACCATGCCCAGATAATTTTGTATTTTCAGTAGAGACGGGTTTCTCCATGATGGTGAGGCTGGTCTCAAACCAAACTCCCGACGTCAGGTGATTCACCCACGTTGGCCACCCGACGTGCTGGAATTACAGGTGTGAGCCACTGCGCCCGGCCAGATAAATCAATTAAAGAAAAATGATTCCTTAAAAGTAAAAGCATAATACTAAAAGTAATGATTTAAAGGGCACTTTTTTTTTCTGTGAAGGTTTTATTATGTGCCGAGGGCAAGGGGGCCTCAGTTGTTCTTGGCAGCTGGTTTAATCATGGTGGCCAAGATGGTGCTCAGCTCCTCTCCCTCTTGGTGTGGATGTGTGACCTCAGCCTTTTCTTGATGAACTTGAGGGCCTCTTTCATCAGGCCCTCACCATCACACCATGGATGGTGTGATGCTCCTACCTGGCGAAGCAGCACACCTCTCAGATCATGTCCCACACTAACTTGGTGTGTTTGGTCAGATGGCTGGAGCAGCAGCTGTACCTAGGCTTTTGGTCATGTTCTTGATCACCTTGTTGCCCTTGCTGAGGCCCAAAGCCTTGGGGTCACACAGAGTTGTGGCTGCTGTTCTCCAATGGCTGCTGTGCTGGAAGGTGCTTTTTTTTTTTTTTTTTTTGGAGATGAAGTCTTGCTCTGTTTCCCTGGTAGGGGTGCGGTGGCTCAATCTGGGCTCACTGCACCCTCCACCTCCCAGGCTCAAGTGATCCTCCTACTCCAGCCTCCCGATAGCTGGGACCACATGCTTGCACCACCACGCCCAGCTAATTTTTGTACTTTTTGTAGAGACAAGGTTTTGCCACGTTGCCCATGCTGGTCTCAAACACCTGGGCTCAAGCAGTCTACATGCCTTGACCTCCCAAAGTGCTGGAATTACAGGTGTGAGCCACCATGCCCAGCCAAGGTCTAGATTTGTAAGCCAATATTTTTTACATGTTTCCAAATGAATGCTTCTCCTCTGCCTTTCCCACATTTCCAAGTGTAACCTCTGCAACGTGAGAATCCAGAAGGAGAAGGTACACTTAAATCAACAAATTATTTAAAAATCAGTATTTAATTCCAGAAATTAGCTGCTTCTAGTGTTTACACAGATGAGGCACCTAACCTGTCCTGGTGGGTTTGGGAAGACTGAAAAGCTCAATGGCAGACTAAGGGCTTCAAGGAATATTAGGAGCCAACATTTATATTGCAGACATCATCAGAAGCTCAGTACCTTGCTTACTTTATATTACAACAATCCTGGGGTGGTACTGTCATTAGACCCTGCTTTATAAGGAAAAGTGAGGCACTAGTAGCAAATGTGGCAATTGGGCCAGGGTTTGAATAGTTTTGAACTGAGCCTGTTGTATTCCTAACCAAAGCCTGCTTGTCTTTAAAGTCATAAGGCTATAGTGTAAACTGCAATTGGGGTCTTTTTTAAAAAATTTTTTTATTAAATTTGTTGTTATCTGTGGGGAAAGGTAAATGTGAGCTTGGCGTTTTTGTTTGTGTGTGCTTATCATCTTCCTAAAGCAGATTGTAAACTTTAGCCAGATTACAATGCCTATTTACCATAGGACTCACATGTAATAAGCAGACAATTCATTAAAACAGGTAATTACTGAGAATCAGTCACATACACAGCAGTAAATGTTGCGGGTTCTAGAAGGAAGAAAGTAGACGTTATGACCTCATATAATTTGTTCCGAGATTACACAAGAAATGACAAATATCTTGAGATGATCTTAAGGAAACTTGACTTGTTCAGGGACCTAGGCCTTCAAGAACAATTAATATTTAAGCAGTTTTTCAGATATGTTCCCATTGTCAGAATGGAAGCCATATTAAAATTAGTGAATTGAAGTTTTAATTCTTTAAATTAAATGATTTAAATAAATAACTCTTCTTTTTCTTTGTTTAACTTTAGGGTAAAACCCTAATAGACTCAAAGCATAGAGCTGGAGAAATGACCAGTGATGGATTGAGCTTTCTATTTCTTAAAGAAGTGAAAGTTGCTAAGCCAGAGGAGATGAACAACTTAGAGACTCAAGAGGAAGAGTTTTCTGAGCTAGAGGAGCTGGATGAAGAGGCCTCAGGGATGGAGGATGATAGAGAAGATACCTCAGAGCTGGAGGAAGAGGAAGAGGCCTCAGGGATGGAAGAGGAGGAGGAAGAGGCCTCAGGGCTGGAGGAGGAAGAAGAAGAAGAGGCCTCAGGGCTGGAGGAGGAAGAAGCCTCAGAGGAGGAGGAGGAACAGACTTCAGAACAGGACTCAACCTTTCAGGGTCATACTTTGGTAGATGCAAAGCATGAAGTTGAGATAATCAGTGATGGCATGGAAACTATTTTCATTGACTCCATAGAGGATTCTGAGCCAGAGGAGGAAGAGGAAGGAAAGGACTCTGAAATAGGAAAGGTAAAGACTACCTCCCTGCCTGAGAAAAAAGAAGCCTCATGTAGACAGAAAGAAATTCCCTTTAGTTATTTGGTTGGGGACTCTGGGAAGAAAAAGTTGGTGAAACACCAGGCGGTACACAAAACCCAGGAGGAAGAGGAAGCAGCTGTGCCCACAAGTCAAGGAACTGGCACACCCTGTCTGACCTTATGTTTGGCCTCTCCCTCAGAGTCGCTAGAGATAGGTTATGATGAGCATAAAAAGCATTCACATACAAATTTGAGTATTTCAACAGGAGTCACCAAACTTAAGAAAACAGAAGAAAAGAAACACAGAACTCTGCACACAGAAGAACTAACATCTAAAGAAGCAGACTTAACACAGGAAACAGAAGAAAACTTGAGAAGTAGTGTGATTAATAGCATCAGAGAGATAAAAGAGGAGATTGGAAATCTGAAAAGTTCCCATCCAGGTGTCTTGGAAATTAAAAATTCAGTAGATGATCTAAGTAGCAGAATGGACATACTTGAAGAAAGAATAGATAGTCTAGAAGATCAAATTGAAGAATTCTCTAAGGATACAGTGCAAATGACCAAACAGATGATTAATAAAGAAAGGCAAAGAGAGATAGAGGATAGATCCAGAAGTTGCAATATTCGTTTGATAGGAATTCCAGAAAAAGAGAATAATGAGAATGGGGCAGAGGACATAATTAAGGAAATAATTGATGAAAACTTTGCAGAACTAAAGAAAGGTTCAAGTCTTGAGATTGTCAGTGCTTGCCGAGTGCCTAGTAAGATTGATGAAAAGAGACTGACTCCTAGACACATCTTGGTAAAATTTTGGAATTCTAATGATAAAGAGAAAATAATAAGGGCTTCTAGAGAGAGAAGAGAAATAACCTACCAAGGAACAAGAATCAGGTTGACGGCAGACCTATCACTGGACACACTGGATGCTAGAAGTAAATGGAGCAATGTCTTTAAAGTTCTGCTGGCAAAAGGCTTTAATCCTAGAATCCTATATCCAGCCAAAATGGCATTTGATTTTAGGGGTAAAACAAAGGTATTTCTTGATGTTGAAGAGTTTAGAGATTATGTTTCGCATATGCCCACCTTGAGAGAATTACTGGAAGATAATGTGCTTTAGCACTCTAGGGTGGCTACAAACAATATGCTTTCCTCCCCCAGCACACATCCAAAAATCAAGTAAAACTGGAAAATACACTTCTACCCAGAAGGATGGACAGCTAATAGCATACTTGGGGATGGAGGAGCAAGGAATATTACAGATTTACCTAGATGTTAATAAAGGGTGTGTTTAAAAAAGGCTGGTCTGAATGTAGAGTTATTTCAGTTGATTGTTCAGTCAGATAGAATTCCTTGTTCTACCTCCCCCACCCACCTGTCTACTGCAGTTGACTAGTCTTTTTAGAACTTATATTGTCCTAGCTTGTCTGAGAGTAAACTTCCTATATTATCGGGGGAGGGCCACACTTGTCAAGACAACCCATCAATGTAGTAGGAAAACAGGAGGGGACAGTAACAAAAGCACAGGAGTTCAAGGCCTCCTGGGCAATGTGGTGAAACTACAGAAAAAAGGGAAGAAATGATACTTCACAAATTTGTATCATTTGTCATGATGTGATATTTGAATATTTTAAATCTTTTTCCCTTGAATACTGTATGCTATGTTTGCTTATTTAAAAATTTTCGATTACACATTTTCTGAAGTACTTTGTCATACATAAATAGCTTTTACATTTTATTGTGTAAAGCCATTCCTGGGGAGATGAAATCTCTTCCCTAGCATGACACTATAAGGTTTTCAGTTTATTTAAGAATGAAATGAATCGGCTGGGTGCTGTGGCTCACACCTGTAACCCAAGCACTTAGGAAGGCTGAGGTAGGCATATCTCGAGAACAAGACCATCATGGTCAACATGGTGAAACCATGTCTCTACTAAAAATACAAAGTTAGCTGGGTGTGATGGTGCTTGCCTGTAGTCCCAGCTACTTGAGAGGTTGAGGTAGGAGAATCCCTTGAACCTGGGAGGCGGAGTTTGCACCACTGCACTCCATCCTGGTGACAGCAATACTCTGTCTCAAAAAAAAAAAATTTGCAATGGATGATTAGTGAAGAAATTGAGAGGGAGTGATCTCGTCATTTAGACTGCTACTAGGACTAATTTAGTATATTCCTGTTTTTCCCCCCTCCCCCAAACAGTAGCATCTTGGCATAACTGGTATAAAAATCGGGCTGGGTGAGCTGGCTCACACCTGTAATCCCAGTATTTTGGGAGGCCGAGGCGGGCAGATCACCTGAGGTCAGGAGTTCGAGACTAGCCTGGCCAACATGGTAAAAACCCATCTCTACTAAAAATACAAAAATTACTTGAGTGTGGTGGTGGGGACCTGTAATCTCAGCTACTTGGGAGGCTGAGGCTTGAACCTGGGAAGTGGAGGCTGCAGTGAACCAAAATTGTGCCACTGTACTCCAGCCTGGGAGACAGAATAAGTGAAACTCATCTCACCAAAAAAAAAAAATCAGGCCAGGCATGATGGGCCATAATTCCATAATCCCCGTCTGCAAAGATGAGGCAGAGATTGGAGGAGTGATGCTTCTACAAGCCAAGGAACACCATGTGTTCTCAGCAACTAGAAGCTAAAGGAGGTAAGGAAGGAATCTTCCCTAGATCTTCTGGTGTGAGCATGAGCCTGCCAATACCTTGATCTCGGATGTCTAGCCTCCAGAACCACCAGGGAATACATTCTTATTTTTTTGTTTGTTTCTTTTGAGACGGAGTGTTGCTCTGTCACCCAGGCTGGAGTGCAGTGGCGCGATCTCGGCTCACTGCAAGCTCCGCCTCCCGGGTTTACGCCATTCTCCTGC
>NW_012103599.1:720713-756673 GCF_000951045.1 Mandrillus leucophaeus
GACGGAGTGTTGCTCTGTCACCCAGGCTGGAGTGCAGTGGCGCGATCTCGGCTCACTGCAAGCTCCGCCTCCCGGGTTTACGCCATTCTCCTGCCTCAGCTTCCTGAGTAGCTGGGACTACAGGCGCCCGCCACCACGCCTGGCTAATTTTTTGTATTTTTAGTAGAGACAGGGTTTCACCTTGTTAGCCAAGATAGTCTCCATCTCCTAACCTCGTGATCTGCCCGCCTCAGCCTCCGAAAGTGCTGCGATTACAGGTGTGAGCAACCGCGCCCGGCCACATTCTTATTTTAAGTCACTTAGCTTGTGGTACTTTGTGATGGCAGGCCTACAAAACAAATGCAGTAGTCATGACCCCAATTCACCTCCTAAACACTGCTGTCCCCTAGACTCATAGCCGGTTGCTGCAGAGATATTGGTGGCTGGAAGATTTTAAGAGGCCAAACCACAGGAATCTGCTGACTGATTTATTTGCAGCAGCCAGTTTGAGAGACAGAGAAGCCTGAACCTCTGCAGTAGCCTCAACCTGGATGCTTACATTGACATTTATTTTTGAGACAAGATCTCACTCTCACCCAGGTTGGAGTGCAGTGGCACAATCATCAGGGCTCACTGCAGCGTCAACCTCCCAGGCTCAAGTGATCCTCCTGCCTCAGCCTCCCAAATAGCTGGAATCACAGGCACACACCACCATGCCCAGCTAATTTTTTGGTGTTTTTTGTAGAGACGGAGTTTCTCCATGTTGCCCAGGCTGGTCTCGAACTCCTGGGCACAAGTGATCAGCCCACCTCAACGTCCCCAAGTGCTGGGATTGTAGGCGTGAGCCACCTTGCCTGACCACTTTGAAATATTTATACAAAGTCAAGACTTGTCTTTTCTTGTGGGATTTATTTGAATATAGTAATTAAGCTGCCTTTTTCCAAGGCTGAGGGAAAGGAAAAGAATTCCAGTGCAGAGAGTAGATAAAATTGAGAATCTTCTGTCCCTGCTACTCAATCAACGCTAGGCAGGGTCCCTCTATTGATTTTCCCCTTTATCCTCAGTCCTCACTCATTCTTCCCCTGCCTCCCAGTGTTCACCTACTCTATGTGTCATGTAAATCCTTGGAGACATGCGTTTCTTCTAAAATACATCATTTTGTGAGTGTATTCTTAATTGATGTGAGTGTAGTACTGTGACAGTGAATGAAGACCATGCAAATGGGGAGAAACTTAGGCTATATATTCAGACCTTGCTCTGCTGGGCACGGTGACTCACACCTGTAATCCCCGCAATTTGGGAGGCTGAGGAGGGTGGATCATTGGAGGCCAGGAGTTTGAGACCAGCCTGGCCAACATGGTGAAACCCCATTTTTCCTAAAAATACAAAAATTAGCCAGGCGTGGTGGTGTCCGCCTGTAATCCCAGCTTCTCAGGAGGCTGAGGCACGAGAAGTGCTTGAACCCAGGAAGTGGAAGTTGCAGTGAGCCAAGATTGTGCCACTGCACTTCAGCCTGGGCGATAGAGTGACACTTGGTCTCAAAAACAAATGGCCGAGTGTGGTGGCTCACACCTGTAATCCCAGCACTTTGGGAGGCTGAGGCATGTGGATCACCTGAGGTCAGGAGTTCGAGACTAGCCTGACCAACATGGAGAAACCCTGTCTACTAAAAAATACAAAATTAGCCGGGAGTGGTGGTATATGCCTGTAATCCCAGCTACTTGGGAGGCTAAGGCAGGAGAATCGCTTGAACCCGGGAGGCAGAGTTTGCAGTGAGCTGAGATCAAGCCATTGCATTCCAGCCTGGGCAACAAGAGCGAAACTCTGTCTTAAAAACAAACAAAAACAAACAAAACAAATAGTTCAGACCTTGCTCCGGCAAAGGAGGCAGCCACCATCACTAGTGTTTGACAAAGACTCAGAGGCAGAGGCAGTCGGGGGGAGCAAAAAAGCTTCATAGTGAAATAAAAAGGGATGGCCTCAGGTATGTGTGTCCTCTGGAAGTTGTTGGCATGGAGAGGCTAACTAGAAGCAGGACTTCTTATGTGATGGCTTTGAGAAGCATATCTGTTTTCTTCTGCTTGGTCCTGAGTTTGGAGCAAAAATAGGGAAATTGGCTGTCGCTGAAACTCTGACCATTCTGGGCCAATTGCTGCAAAGGTTGTGGTTTGGCTACCCCAGTGATGGCTGCAGAAGTTGTTGGTCAGAGTTCTGTTGTATGCTTTGACCATTGTCTGTTTGTATATTCAGTCTCTTCCACCTGAAGGCCTAGGATGAAATTTGTATTTCCCTGTATCCTCCCTTGCATTCTCATTTTTACCTTCACAAAACCGTATCCCTTTGTTTTACTTTGTATTTCTCTGATTAGTGAAGTTAAGAATCTCTCCATATATTTTTCAGCCATTTAGAGTTTGTTTTTTGTGAATTGCTGATTAGTATCTTTTTTTGTTTGTTAGTTTGTTTTTGAGATGGAGTCTTACGCTGTTGCCCAGGCTGGAGTGCAGTGGCATGACCTTGGCTCACCGCAACCTCCGCCTCCTGGGTTCATGCAATTCTACTGCCTCAGCCTTCCTAGTAGCTGGGATTACAGGCGCCTGCAACCATGCCCAGCTAATTTTTTTTTTCTTTTTTGAGACAGAGTCTGGCTCTGTTGCCCAGGCTGGAGTGCAGTGGCACGATCTTGGCTCACGCAACCTCTGCCTCCCGGTTTCAAGCGATCCTCCTGCCTCAACCCCCCTAGTTGCTGGGATTATAGGCACGTGCCAACATGCCCGGATAATTTTTGTATTTTTAGTAGGGACGGCGTTTCGCCATGTTGGCCAGGCTGGTCTCAAACTCCTGACCTCAGGTGATCTGCCCGCCTTGGTCTCCCAAAGTGCTGGGATTATAGGCATGAGCCACCATCAATGTTCTTTCATCAATTAAACAAACAAACACCTCTTTTTATTGCTAGTTTGCAGAAGTTCCTCGTATATCTGGGTAGTAATCTCATATTGTTTTTATTGTTTTTATTTTATCTTTCTTTATTTCTGAGACGGAATCTCGCTCTGTTGCCCAGGCTAGGATGCAGTGGTGGGATCTCGGTTCACTGCAACCTCCGCCTCCTCCGTTCAAGCAATTCTCCTGCCTCAGCCTCCTGAGTAGCTGGGATTACAGGCGTGTGTCATCAGGCCCGACTGATTTTTGTATATTTAGTAGAGATTCACCATGTTAGCCAGGCTGATCTCGAACTCCTGACCTTGTGATCCACCCGCCTTGGCCTCCCAAAGTGCTGTGATTGGATGTGTGAGCCACTGAGATCAATTATCTTTTGTTTTTTTTTTGAAACAGAGTCTTGCTCTGTTGCCAGGCTGGAGTGCAGTGGCGCTATCTAGGCTCACTGCAACCTCCACCTGTCAGGTTCAAGCGATTCTGCTGCCTCAGCCTCCTGAGTAGCTGGGACTACAGGTTTGTGCCACCATGCCCGGCTCATTTTTTGTATTTTTAGTAGAGATGGGGTTTCACCATGTTGGCTAGGATGGTCTCGAACTCCAGACGTGGTGAGCCACCCACCTCAGTCTCCCAAAGTGCTGGGATTACAGGCGTGAATCACCGCGCCAGGCCCCGGTCAATGATCTTAAATTCCAAATGGTTCATCTGTGTTTTGCAAATTGAATTTATTTGTATTTTCGTGTACTGCCTTCAGGTGTTTTTTTAAAAATTTTATTTTTTAATTGTGGTTGCAATCACATAAGATTTAACTTGACATCCTAAACTTTTTTTTTTTTTTCGGGACGGAGTCTTGCTCTGTTGCCCAGGCTGGAGTGCAGGGGTGAGATCTTGGCTGAAGGGGTGGCCTGCCCCTCCACACCTGTGGGTGTTTCTCGTTAGGTGGAACGAGAGACTTGAAAAAAGAAATAAGACACAGAGACAAAGTATAGAGAAAGAAAAGCGGGGGCCCAGGGGACCGGCGCTCAGCTTACAGAGGACCCACGCCGGCACCGGTCTCTGAGTTCCCTTAGTATTTATAGATAATTATCTTTACCATCTTAAAGATAAGGGAGTGGCAGGACAATAGGATCGTTTTTAGGGAGGAAATTAGCAGTAAGACATAAGAACAAGGATCTCTGTGACATGAACAAGTTTAAAGGAAAATCCTGTGCCTTGAGATAAACCTTTTAGCAACATTGTTTCATCCTATCACATGGGGATTATCCTTGGACAATACCTAGCTTTTCTAGGAACAAAACACACCCTGCACTCCCAAAATCCATTAAACCTTGAGTTACCACAGCACATGTCTCTTGCAAGGACAAGGTTGGGGGTAGGGTCACAGATTAACAGCATCTCAAATACAGAACAAAATGGAGTTTCTTATGTCTACTTCTTTCTATACAGACACAGTAACAGGCTGATCTCTTTCTTTTCCCCACACTTGGCTCACTGCAAGCTCCGCCTCCCAGGTTCACGCCATTCTCCTGCCTTAGCCTCTCGAGTAGCTGGGACTACAGGCACCTGCCACCACACCCAGCTAATTTTTTGTATTTTAGTAGAGACAGTGTTTCACCATGTTAGCCAGGATGGTCTGGATCTCCTGACCTCGTGACCCACCGCCTCAGCCCCCCAAGGTGCTGGGATTACAGGTGTGAGCCACCACGCCCGGCCAACATCTTAAACATTTTACATGTATAGTTTAGTAGTGTGCTAAGTATATTCATATTATTGTGCAACAAATCTCTACAACTTTTTCATCTTGCAAAACCGAAACTCTATGCCCATTAAGCACTAATTCCTCCTTCCCCCTACTTCTAGCAATCACCTTTTTACTTTGTTTCTGTGATTTTTTTTTTGGGGGGGGGACAGGGTCTCACTCCGTCGCCCAGACTGGAGTGCACTGGCATGATCTCGGCTCACCACAACCTCTGTCTCCTGGGTTCAAGCGATTCTCCTGCCTCAGCCTCCTGAGTAGTAGGGAATTATAGCCTCGTGCCGCTACTGCCCAGCTAATTTTTATATTTTTAGTAGAGACGGGGTTTCACCATGTTGGCCAGGCTGGTCTTGAACTCCTGACCTCAAATGATCCGCCTGCCTCAGCCTCCCAAAGTGCTGGGATTATAGGTGTGAGCCACCATACCTGGCCTGTTTCTGTGATTTTTTAACTATTCCAGATACCTGATATGAATGAACAGATACAGTATTTGTCCTTGTGTGACTGGCTTATTTCACTCAGTGTGACGTCCTCGAGTTTCAGCCATCTTGTAGCATGTGAAAGAATCTTCCTTTAAAAAGTCTGCATAATATTCCATTATATGTTTTTTACCACATCTTCATGTACTCACCCTTAGATGGATTTTTTTGTGGTTTTCACCTCTTGGATATTTTGAATAATGCTGTAATGAACATGGATGTGTTAATATCTTTTTGAACTCTTGCCCGAAAAAGGAATTGCTGGATCATATGGTTTTGTTTTGTTTGTTTATTTTTTGAGACAGAGTTTCACTCTTGTTGCCCAGACTGGAGTGCAATGGGGATCTCAGCTCACTGCAACCTCTGCCTCCCAGGTTCAAGCAATTCTCCTGCCTCAGCCACCCAAGTAGCTGGGATTACAGGCACCTGCCACCATGCCCAGCTAATTTTTTTGTATTTTTAGTAGAGATGGGGTTTCACTATGTTGGTTAGGCTGGTCTTGAACTTGTGACCTCAGGCAATCCACCCGCCTCGGCTTCCCAAAGTGCCAGGATTTTACAGTCATGAGCCACCCTGCCTGGCCCAGATCATATGGTGATTCTACTTTTAATTTTTTTTTTTTTTTTTGAGACCGGGTATTGCTTTGTCACCAAGGCTGGAGTGTAGTAGCATGATCATAGCTCACTACAGCCTTGGCCTCCTGGGCTCAAGTGATCCTCCCGCCTCAGCTTCCCAAGGTACTGGGATATCAGGCATGAGCCACTGCATCCAGCCTATTTTTAGTTTTTTGAGGAACTTCCTTATGGTTTTTCACAGCAGCCACACCATTTTACATTCCCATCTGCTACCAGGTTTGTAAAGAAATATAAACATCCTAGGGACTTAGAAGCTCCCAGCCTGCATGTGTCCTTGTCTTTTTTTTTTTTTTTTCTTGAGATGGAGTCCGGCTCTGTTGCCCAGGCTGGAGTGCAGTGGCACATTCTTGGCTCACTGCAACTTCCTCCTCCCAGGTTCAAGGGATTCTCCTGCCCCAGCCTCCCCAGTAACTGGGACTACAGGCACACGCCATATTGCCCGGCTAATTTTTGTATTTTTACTAGAGATGGGATTTCACCATGTTGGCCAGGCTGGTCCCGAACTCCTGACCTCAAGTGATCCGCCTGCCTTGGCCTCCCAAAGCGCTAGGATTACAGGCGTGAGCCACTGCACCCGGCCGTGACCTTGTTTTTACAGACAGCATAGGAAGAGAGTTAGAGGGTACCTGTAGATCACCAAATTCTTTGCAGCCACCACGCCTGGCCTGAAAGGAGACTTCTTAAGGGTGGTGTTAACTGAGTCAAGCCCTGAAGGATCCTAGGAGCTACCTCAACAAGGGCAGGAATAAGGGCTTCCAGGTAGAAAGAATAGCCTGCAGCGCACGGTGACTCACGCCCATAATCCCAGCACTTTGGGAGGCCGAGGCGGGCGGATCAAGAAGTCAGGAGTTAAAGATCAGCTTGACCAACATGGTGAAACCCCGTCTCTACTAAAAATGCAAAAATTAGCCGGGTATCGTGGCTAGTGCCTATAGTCCCAGCTACCTGGCAGGCTGAGGCAGGAGAACTGCTTGAACCCGGGAGGCAGAGGTTGTAGTGAGCTGAGATCACATCGCTGCACTTCAGCCAGGGTGACAGAGTAAGACTCTGTCTCAAAAAAAAAAAAAAAAAAAAGAAAAAGAAAAAGAAAAGAAAAGAAAAAGAAAGAATAGCCTGAAAAAACCTAGAGGAAAGAGGACTTTTTTTTTTTTTTAGACGGAGTTTCACTCTTTCACACAAGCTGAAGTGGCACGATCTTGGCTCACTGCAACCTACACCCTACCCACCCCCTCCAGGTTCAAGCAATTCTGCTGCCTCAGCCTCCTGAGTGGCTGGGATTACAGGCATGTGCCACTACACCAGTTAATTTTTGTATTTTTAGTAGAGCGGGAGTTTCATCATGTTGGCCAGGCTGGTCTCAAACTCCTGACCTCACGTGATCTATCTGCCTCGGCCTTCCAAAGTGCTAGGATTGCACGCGTGAGCTACAGCGCCCGGCCAGAGAGAGGATTTGACTCATGCAGAGAATTATTTCTTCTTTAGTATGGGTAGGGCTTAGAGATATTTAAAAATCCGTGTTTTTGACTTCTCTATTATTAGTTTTTAAATGACAGTATGCAGACATTCAAGTTTTTTTGTATGGTAGTGTAAAAACTGGGCAGCAAAACTCCAGGCTGTAGGGATTGTGATATCAGTCTCTCTTTTCACGGCAACCATGGAGGATGTGAACTCAATACCCGTGGCCCGAATGCTTTTATGCCAAGAGAGACTTTCCTTGACTTGATAAAGTTTATGGTCTTAGTGGGAAAACCAGACATTAAAGAATGTTAAGGCTTATGAGTTATATGAAAGGGGCAATACTGTGTTCTCTGAAAACCTGGGAAAGGACTGAGGAGCCTCACACTTCAGATGAGACACTGAAGAAGTCTAGAGATGTTATTATACAATAGCCACACCCAAGTCTATAAACAAATAGGGATACTTCAATTATTTGCTTAACTTGCATAAGAATATGAAAAGTAGGCTGGGCACGGTGGCTCACACCTGTAGTCCCAGCACTGTGGGAGGCCGAGGCAAGCGGGTCACCTGAGGTCGGGAGTTCATGACAAGATTGACCAACATGGAGAAAGCCTGTCTCTACTAAAAATACAAAATTAGCCGGGTATGGTAGTGCATGGCTATAATCTCAGCTACTTGGGAAGCTGAGGCAGGAGAATCACTTGAAACAGGGAGGTGGAGATGGCCGTGAGCCAAGATCGTGCCACTGCACTCCAGCCTGGATGACAGAGTGAGACTCCGTCTCAAATACTGATGATGATAATAATAATAATAAGCAATTCAAGCTACTAAAAGTCATTTATTTATTTATTTATTTATTTATTTATTTATTTATGTTTTGAGACAATCTCTTTCTGTTGTCCAGGCTGGAATTCAATGGTGTGATCTTGGCTCTTTGCAAACTTCACCTCCCGGGTTCGAGCAATTCTTGGGCCTCAGCCTCCCTAGTAACTGGGATTACAGGCACTGGATAATTTTTTTTGTATTTTTAGTAGAGATGGGGTTTTGCCATGTTGGCAAGCAGGTTTTGAACTCCTGACCCCAGGTGATCCATCCAAAACTTGGCCTCCCAAAGTGTTGGGATTACAGGTGTGAGCCACTGTGCCTGGCCAATTTTTAAATTAAATCTTTCCTCTAAAATAACCATTGGACATTGCAGTTATTTTGTTTCTAATCACCATATATACAAATACAAATTTCTATGAATAAGGATTTCCTTTATTTAGTCCTACCCTCCTTCCCCACCCCAACCTTATGATAGGACAGGCTAGCAAGTCTGGAATTAATAGACCAAAGAGTCTGCTCATTTTATGACTTGTGCTAAATATTATCCATATTGCTTTCAAAATCAGAGTTAGTGATTTATACTGTCTCAACTGAGAGAGCTGGCTTTTTGCCTCTCCCTGCCAACAAAGGGCATAATTTAAAATACATTTTAATGGAGAAAAAATGGTACCTTGTGATGCTCAATGTTGACTTCTAGTGTGATTAGAACACCTCTGTTTGTATTTCTTCCATCGTACTGCACTCATCTATCTACATGCAGATTGGGCTTTTAATTTTGTATCTTTTTTTTTTTGAGAAGGAGTTTCACTCTTGTCCCCCAGGCTGGTGTGCAATGGCACAATCTCACTGCAACCTCTGCCTCCTGGGTTCAAACGATTCTCCTGCCTCAGCCTCTTGAGTAGCTAGGATTACAGGCACGCACCACCACACCTGGCTAATTTTTGCATTTTTAGTAGAGACGGGTTTCACCATGTTGGCCAGGCTGGTCTCGAACTCCTGACCTCAGGTGATCCACCTGCCTCAGCCTCCCAAAGTGCTTGGATCACAGGCGTGAGCCACCACACCCAGCCAGTTTCTCTCCTCTCTTACTGCTTAAGAGTGGTGGCCAAAGGTCACAAAATTTGTATTTCCCCAATTGTTCCTATAGATAACGTCACTATTGTATAACCTAGATTGGTCTTTTGAGATGTTTTTGCAGACTTTCACATTCTCGCAATTGATTGATTCCACCTTGTGATTCATGACTCAACCAGTCATGTGGCCCCCCACCCAGAAGGGGACTCAGAGTATATGAACATGATTTTTTGTCCCTCTATGATTGTATCCCCAACCAGTCAGCAGCACTCATTCCTTTGTCTCCTGCCCTCCAAACTATCCTTGAGAAACCCTGACCTCTGAATATTTTTGGCAACTGATTTGAGTGATGACCCCAGTTCTTCCATGTGGCTGGCCTTGCATTAATTAAACTCTTTGTATACTCCTATACCACAGTCTCAGTGAATTAGTTTTGTCTGTGTAGTGGGCAGGAAGAACCTGTTGAGTGGTTACAATTTCACATATGACTCTTTCAAATACTGAAACGACAGATGTTTTTTATGCTGTTTAAACTGTTCAAGAGAATAGAGAAATAAAGGAAATAACTCATTTTACAAAATCAAAGAAATCATTAACCTAAGAAGCTAATAAAAGCAAAACTGCAGACCAATTTTACTTGTGAAAAGAAAAAGATGATAAAAAGGAGAAAAAGGTTCGGAAAAAAAAGAAGAAATATATACATATATACTGAGAAATAAAAATAAAATTCCAAACCCTTAACTGACTGAATGGACCCCCTGTTGACCAAGAATATCCCTGCAGAAACCTTGGAAGCTGAATTCACAGCCATGATGAAATGGGAGATTGGACTCACCTCATGACCCATACCCCTCCCCTCGTTGAAAGTCATTACATTTTCTTGCCTGAGGGCTAAACAGAAACTAGCCCTTTCAAGAGACTACTAGCTTATCTGCCCAGGTACAGAACAAAGACAAGATGAAATAATCGCTTCTCCATCCATTCCTGAGATAAGACGAGACTGATGGTTCCTTCACCCTACCTGAGATGTCTGCTTCCTCTGTTCCCTTTTTCTTCAAAAGTTCACCTTATGTAAAATATAGATTTACTGGGGACTCATTAAAGTCTCACAAATATGTAATCATTTGTCTCACTGCCGGCCCTCCCCACCTTTAAGGAAAATATATAAATACTAAACCTCCTGAGAAACCTCTTTGTTAAAAACAGCCACATATGCTTCTGTGACGCAAGTTTTTCACAGGTGCACTCTCAAGCTGGTTCAGTAAACCTCCATGATTTGAGACGAATGCCTCAATTTCTCATTTTGGTTATCAATATAAACCACATATAAAGTATATATATCAAATTGAACTAGCAATATATTAAAAGAATAATACACAGGCCAGGCACAGTGGCTCACACCTGTAATCCCAGCACTTTGGGAGGTCAAGGTGGGCAGATTACCTGAGGTCAGGAGTTTGATACCAGCCTGATGAATATGGGATCTCGGTTCACTGCAACCTCCACCTTCCAGGTTGAAGCAATTCTCCTGCCTCAGCCCCCAAGTAGCTGGGATTACAGGTGTGCACCACCGCACCTGGCTAATTTTTGTATTTTTGCTAGAGACGGGGGTTTCACCATGTTGGCCAGGCTGGTCTCGAACTCCTGACCTCAGGCAATCCTCCCGCCTCGGCCTTTCAAAGTGCTGGGATTACAGGCGTGAGCCACTGTGCCCGGCCTTATCTATATTTTCTATATATATTGAGCAAGTTTCCCTTTATCATTTCAAATTTTTTTTTTTGTATTTTCTCCTTTTTTCTCTTGTTTAGTTTAGCTGCTGACACCCATACTGTTTAGTAATCCAGTTTTTAGATTTATATATTCAATTTTTGTGCTTTTTTAGTCATTCAGTTCTGATTTTAGCCTTATTTCTTCTACTTTCTTTGATTCTATTTTATTGATTTTTTTTTAACTTGAAAGAGATGAGTTTTCATGTGTTTTTTTCTTTTCTTTTCTTTTTTGAGACAGAGTTTTGCTCTTGTTGCCCAGGCTAGAGTGCAATGGTGCTATCTCGGCTCACCGCAACCTCTGCCTCCCCGATTCAAGCGATTCCCGAGTAGCAGCTGGAATTACAGGCGCGCACCACCATGTCCAGCTAATTTTTGTATTTTTAGTAGAGATGGGGTTTCTCCATGTTGATCAGGCTGGTCTTGAACTCCTGACCTCAGGTGATCCACCCGCTTCGGCCTCCCAGAGTGCTGGGATTAGGATTACAGGTTTGAGCCACCGCGCACAGCCCATGTGTTTTGTTTTGTTTTGAGATGGAGTCCCGCTCTGTTGCCCAGGCTGGAGTGCAGTGGCGCAGTCTCGGCTCACTGCAGCCTTTCAAGCAATTCTCCTGCCTCAGCCTCCCGAGTAGCTGGGAAGCCTCCCTAGTAGCTGGGATTACAGGCGCATGCCGCCACGCCCGGCTAATTTTTTGTATTTTTAGTAGAGACGTATTTTTGTATTTTTAGTAGAGACAGAATTTCACCGTGTTAGCCAGGATGGTCTCGATCAACTGACCTCGCGATCCTCCCGCCTCGGCCTCCCAAAATGCTGGGATTACAGCTGTGAGCCACGGCGCCCAGCTCTATTTTTTTTTTTTTCTATAGAGGCAGTTAATTTTCCTGAGATCGTTGCGCTCCACTGCGCCACCTGCTGACTTTCTAGGATATCACACCCATTGGAATTGGCCTTTTGGGACTTGTTCGTCAAGGTATTTTAGCACCTTAAATTGAAAGGACTGGAGAAGAACTCTGAGTGAGATCTGCGCATGCAGACATTGGGTATGAAAAGATCACAGTAGGTAGAGGCTGCAACGCAAGCAAATTCTTGGAGGTTGGGAAAAATTCGATGTCGTCTAGCTGGAGGGTATGATAGTAGGATGGTGGTGGATTTTTGGAAGCTGGGAAGGAAGCCGGACCACACGGCATCTTGAAGCCAAAGCTGCAGTTCAGAGAGTTTCTGTAGGAGGTGGGAACTAAGGATGAGTTTTATTTAAGGCGAGATGCCATGACCTCAGAAGGGATTCAGCAGACGCCAGCACCATGGGGTCAAATGCGTTGAGCAGGGTACTCCTGCAAGATCAGTACTGGCCCAGTGGGGTGGCTCATGTCTGTAATCCCAGCACTTTGGGAGGTCGAGGCAGGCGGATGACTTGAGGCCAGGAGTTCGAGACCAGCCTGGCCAACATGGCGAAACCTCATCTCTACTAAAAATACAAAAATTACCCGGACGTGGTGGTAGATGCTTGTAATCCTAGCTGCTCTGGAGGCTGAGGCACGAGATTCGCTTGAACTCGGAATGTGGAGGTTGCAGTGAGCCAAGATTGTGCCACTGGACTCCAGCCTGGGCAACAGACCAAGACTCTTTCTCAAAAAACAAAGCTAAACAGGCCGGGGCGCAGTGGCTCAAGCCCGTAATCCTAGCACTTTGGGAGGCCAAGTGGGGCGGATTGCCTGAGCTCAGGAGTTGGAGACCAGTCTGGGCAAAAACTCTGTCTCTACTAAAAAAAAAAAAAAAAAAAAAAAAAAAAAAAAAAAAAAAAAAACAATTAGCAGGGCGTGGTGGCATGCACCTGTAGTCCTAGCTGCTCAGGAGGCTGAGGTGGGAGTATTGCTTGAACCTAGAAGGCAGAGGTTGCAGTGAGCCCAGACTGTGCCACTGCACTGCAGCCTGGGCAACAGAGCAAGACTCTGTCTCACAAAAAAAAAAAAGAAAAAAGAAAACACACACACAAAAAACAAAAAGATCAGTACTGGGTCAGGTGAGATGAACTTGAGCTCTGCAGAAGTCAGGGCAGAGGTGTGGGTGTGGAAGTTGTTTGGATGAAAGTAGTCCTGGGGGGTCCTAAGGGAGAGGAGGGAAGAGAAGAAAAGAAGAAAATAGGATGGAACCTCTTTTTTTTTTTGAGATGGAGTCTCACTCTGTTGCCCAGGCTGGAGTGCAGTGGCGTGATCTCGGCTCACTGCAAGCTCTGCCTGCCGGGTTCGTGCCATTCTCCTGTCTCAGCCTCCCGAGTAGCTGGGACTACAGGTGCCCGCCACTATGCCCATTGTATTTTTAGTAGAGACGGGGTTTTACCATGTTAGCCAGGATGGTCTCGATCTCCTGACCTCGTGATCCGCCTACCTTGGCCTCCCAAAGTGCTGGGATTACAGGGCTGAGCCACCGCTCTCGGCCAGATGGAACCTCTTAAAGTGATTCAGAGAGGCGCCTAAGATAGAGCCCTGGAGGAGGAAGTCTAGGGAGCATTACTGCAGACGCTGAGGGAAAGAGCTGAACTGGGCTACAGGAAATCGCAGGTCAAAGCGACATGTGGGCTGGCTGTGGTGGCTCATGCCTGTAATCCCAGCACTTTGGGAGATCGAGGCAAGAGGATTGCTTGAGGCCAAGAGTTCAAGACCATCCTAGCCAACATAGCAAGCCCACCATCTCTATTTAAACAAACAAACAAAACAAATAAAAAGCTATCTGTGGTGAAGGAATGAAGAAAAGCAAGGAAGTGAGAATGTTGGTGACGACTCCTCCTTTTAGAAGCCTCCCTCATTCCTAATACTAAATGAGTAATTGAGTGGAAGCATTGATGAGAGGTAGGTTCTTGAAAGAATGGCGGTTCACCCCTATAGATTTTCACATTATTCACAATTAACAGATAAATTATTAGAGAGTTGTTGTTTTGGTATTGGAAGGTTCAGTTTCACTTTACCTACCTTACCCTCCTGGGTAGGAGGTACTCAGTGGAAAATACTGACTAGCACTTTTTCTTTTCTTTTCTTTCTTTCTTTTTTTTATTTAATTATTTTTTTTGAGACAGAATTTTGCTCTTGTTGCCCAGGCTGGAGTGCCGTGGCATGATCTCAGCTCACCACAACCTCCGCCTCCCAAGTGATTCTCCTGCCTCAGCCTCCCGAGTAGCTGAGATTACAGGCATGTGCCACCACACCTGGCTAATTTTGCATTTTTAGTAGAGATGGGGGTTTCCCCATGTTGGTCAGGCTGGTCTCGAACTCCTGACCTCAGGTGATCCGCCCGCCTCAGCCTCCCAAAGTGTTGGGATTACAGGCGTAAGCCACCTTCTTTTTTTTTTTTTTAAAGGCAGAATCTCACTCTAACCCAGGCTAGAGTGCAGTGGTACAATCATGACCTCTACCACTTGGCTCAAGCGATACTCCTGCCTCAGCTTCCTGAGTAGCTGGGGCTACAGGTGCACACCACTATGTCCAGCTCATTTTTTTTTTTTTTTTTTTGAGATGGGATCTCACATTGCTGATCTCGAACTCCTGGGCTAAAGTGATCCTCCTGCCTCACCCTCCCAAAGTGTTGGGATTATGGGCGTGAGCCACTGCACCCAGCCAGTGACAACTACTTTCTTTTGGAAAATAGATTTTGTTAAAGAGAGGTCAACTAGAGGGAAAAAAATGAGGAATATTTCCTTCATTTCAGTGATTTGCTACAAGTTCCCTTTACATGGAAGCCTCTCCAGAGGTATTCCAAGTATTATTCAATTTACAAAGATTGTGGATATACTAAACTTTTCCATGAAATGATATAGAAAAATGTCTTGTAGAACCTCAATAGAAGTCAGTCCTTCCCCGATCTCCCATACCCAGAGTTCCAAGGTAAATCAGGCCTGGTGTTCCATCCCAGGAGTTAAGTTCTTCCTGCTTAGAAGTTAAGATTAGTCCAGCCCGGTGGTAAGATCGTGCCTGTAATCCCAGCACTTGGGAGGCTGAGGTGAGTGGATCGCCTGAGGTCAGGAGTTTAAGACCAGCCTGGCCAACATGGCGAAACCCCATCTGTACTAAAAATACAAAAATTAGCCGTGTGTGGTGGCACGCATCTGTAATCCCAGCTACTTGGGAGGTGGAGACGGGAGAATTGCTTGAACCCGGGAGGCGGAGGTTGCAGTGAGCCGAGATTGTGCCACTGCACTCCAGCCTGGGAGACAGAGCGAGACTCCTCTGTCTCAAAAAAAGAAAAGAAAAAAGCAATAGTTTAGGCCTTTTCATCTGGGGTCAGACATGTCCAAGTCTCTCCCAAACAGAGGCTGGGTGCTAGGCGCTGGGCAGCATTCTTAACCTTTCCAATCGCATCAGCATCTCCTCCACATCCCCATCCCACCTGCTTATTTTGCCTGATGTTTGCTACAGGATAATCACTTTGGAACTGCAGGGCAGCCCCCCTGTTTCAAGACTGCATACAGACCAGAAGGGATGTGGAAAAGGTCACTAATATAATCATATATGACTTGTCCACCAACAAATACTCATACAAACCATGGTGGGCGCTAAGAAATTTATTTATTTTTTATTTTTTATTTTTTTTTAACGGAGTTTCACTCTTGTTGCCTAGGCTGGAGTACAATGGCACGATCTCAGCTCATTGCAACCTCTGCCTCCCGGGTTCAAGTGATTCTCCTGCCTCAGCCTCCAGAGTAGCTGGGACTACAGGGATATGCCACCATGCCCAGCTCATTTTGGATTTTTAGTAGAGACAGGTTTTTTCCATGTTGGTCCGGCTGGTCTCGAACTCCTGACCTCAGGTGATCTACCCGCCTCAGCCTCCCAAAGTGCTGGGATTACAGGCATGAGCCACCGTGCCCCGTGGTGGGCTCTAAGAAATTAAAGGGAAAGTCCACCCAGATCCTGGATATCTATTCCAGCCCATAATGGAGTCAAAGCTAAACTTCAAGCAGTCCTCCCGTCTCAACCTCCTGAGTAGCTGGGGCCATAGGCACATGCCACCAGCCTGCCTAATTTTTAAATTTTTTTGTGCATAGCAAGAGGGGTCTTGCTATGTTACTATGTTGCCCAGGCTGGTCTCAAACTCCTGGGCTCAAGCAATCCTCCCATCTCAATCTCCCAAAGTGCTGGTATTACACGAGGGATTTTTTTGAGTTGGAGTTTGGCTCTTGTCTCCCAGGCTGGAGTGTAGTGGCATGATCTCGGCTCACTACAACCTCTGCCACCCGGGTTCAAGTGATTCTCGTGCCTCAGCCACCCAAGTAGCTGGGATTACAGGTGTACAAGCCCAGCCATCATGCCTAGCTAATTTTTTTTTTTTTTTTTTGTAGGTATGGGGTTTCACCATATTGGCCAGGCTGGTCTTGAAAGCCTGACCTGAAATGATCCACCTGCCTCAGCCTCCCAAAGTGCTGGGATTACAGGTGTGAGCCACCGTGCCCCACCTGCTGGACCACATTCTAAAGAGAGCCAACTGGCACAACCTGAGGACTTCTAAGACGACCAGAGCACCAGTGACCTCCCCATCCACCTTCCCTGCCTTCTCCTCCATCTTACCTAAGGGAACCCTAGAGGAATCCAAGGAAGATGGGGTGATTCTGAAGTTATGGTCCAGCATGGCATGCTATGGTCCTGAAGCCTATGAAATTCACTCTTCAACAAACTTGGCATCTACGTTAAGCACATGAAGGTAGTGAGTTATCAATCAACAATCGCCTTTAAGATTATTGTAATCCCCCAAGTACTTCAGCCCCAGGTAGCCACCCACTGC
The DNA here is from genome assembly GCF_000951045.1 of Mandrillus leucophaeus. NCBI lineage: Eukaryota > Metazoa > Chordata > Mammalia > Primates > Cercopithecidae > Mandrillus > Mandrillus leucophaeus. Next base: position 737,387 of record NW_012103599.1, read on the forward strand.
CGTATGTCAGAGGACATCCCGGTGCTCTTTCCTGCCTGGACTCCTAGCCTGGGATGCTCACCCTACATCTCTGCGGGGTGAACTCCTTCCTATTCGTGCTTCAAGACCCAGCTCAGTTCTAGCTCAGCTGACCCCTTGGTTCCCATGTCTGTTCCCTGCTGGGCTGTGAGTATTTTTATATTTTGTTTTTCTTATGTCCATTTAGATTTGAATATGAGTGTTTTATTTTATTTTATTTTATTTATTTTTTATGCTTCTTTGAGAGAGAGTCTTGCTGTGTTGCCCAGGCTGGAGTGCAGTGATGCAATCTTGGCTCACTGCAACCTCTGCCTCCTGGACTCAAGCAATTTTCATGCCTCAGCCTCCCAGTAGCTGGGACCACAGGCGCCTGCCACCATGCCTGACTAATTTTTTTTTCTATTTTTAGTGATGGCCTCAAGTGATACTCCCGCCTCAGCCTCCCAAAGTGTTGGGATTATAGGCGTGAGCCACCACACCCAGCCTAGAATGTGAGTGGTTTTTGTTGTTGTTGTTTGGGTTTTTTTTGAGACAAAGTTTCAGTCTTGTTGCCTAGGCTGGAGTGCAGTGGCACAATCTCAGCTCACTGCAACTTCCACCTCCCGGGTTCAAGTGATTCTCCTGCCTCAGCCACCCCAGTAGCTGGGACTACCAGCATGTGCCCCACACCTGGCTAAATTTTTTTTTTTTTTTTTTTTCAGTAGAGACGGGATTTTACTATGTTGGTTAGGCTGGTCTTGAATTCCTGACCTCAGGTGATCCGCCCACCTAGGCCCCCCAAAGTGTTGGGATTGCAGGAGTGAGGAGTGAGCCACTGTGCCCAGCCTCGAATGTGAGTGTGTTAAAACCCAGATCGGATCTGATTGGGGCTGGCACCCAGGTGGCTCCATAATTGTTGCTGTCCTGAATTGTTGCCCTCTTTGCTACTTGAACCGAGCCCCACCTGGGACCACTGACTTCCTCTGACTCCTGGACAGGCTCCTGGGTGGCAAACCCTGGCTCCTGGTATAGTCTTGCCTGCCTCTCTGTCACTTTGTCTACCTGAGCAGACCTCCGAACTTCGAAGCCTGGATGCCCCGTCTCCCCTCCTGTGAGGCCCTGTCCTACCTCATGTTAGGACCTAGGGCACTCTATTGTACAACTCCAGGGAGCATCGTTGTGTCTTCTGTGATTGGCAGCTTCTGGAGCACAATTCTAGAAGGTACCATTCACTAGACACAATGGTGGCACCCCCTTGAGTCGTGCAATGGCAAGTGAACCCTCGACAGGGCCATGTCAACTGTGGGCTCAGACATCCTTTGGGTCTGGCAGTGCCCCACTCCATGTGCCCTGTCACCCTGGCCCCTCTTTTTCCATCCCACTTCTCCTAGCTGGACCAAGCTAGGTGTCATCTCTGAGCCCAGTGTGCTGACCAGGGAGTGTGTGGGGCTTGGAGACATGGGGACAATAAATAACATCACTTTTCTCACTTCCCAGGCTGGGAACCAATTGAAAGATAAAAGACACCATAGACAGACATCAACTTTATTCCTGACTAAAGCTCAAAAGAAGGGCGTGGCGTGGATTTACAGTGACCATCCTAACACTCGCGTGCAGAGTCACACGGTCCCACACTGGCCTGGACCAGCCCTGCTAAGCCCACAAGGGGTGGAGAGAACAGCAGCCGCTTCCTCTTTGTGGGGACGAGGCCCGAGCTTCCCTCCGCTCCTGCCCCGGATCTGATCACTGGGACTGTGGGAGAGGGACAAAGGACAGTTTTCTCCCATAGTTTTCCCTTCCAGGGAGAAAAGTGGAAATCTCATCTCAAAGGCAACATGAAATTGGAGAATGTACTCTCAAATCTGAAGCAGCAACAGAATTGTTCTCCTTGCTTCAGAGTAGAAGCCCCGCAGCCCTTTCCAGACCTCTCCCAAGCATGGAAATGGACCGAAGGCTGGATGGGGCTCAGAGGGGAAGTCAGGTGGGACCCCCTCAGACAGCAGCTGGGCTTCCTCTGTTCCCGGCCCCGCTATCACTGAAACGGGAGAGGGGGTAAAGGAACGGAGTTGAAACTGTCAAAAGCTCCTTCCTTAGGGGCAGTGGAGGTAATGCGGGGTTCAGATCATCTGTGCCCTGGACAGAGGCCTCTTTCTTCCCCAGGAATGCCAAGCACATGGGCATCCTGATACCTCAACTCCTTCAGTCCCAAACACTCTGCCTGTTTGTCCCCTTTGTCCTGAGCCACCCGGTAGGAACTGCATGTTAGCTGCTGACTTCAGGTCAGGTCCCCGAAGCAGTTTTGTTCTCTCAGCAGTGTCCACCGCCTGCAGCCAGGCACCTCTCTCCCCTAGCCTGGGTCACTGGCAAGGGAGCAAGTAGAGTTCTGGGCTCACAGCAGGCAGTGGAGTGTAATCACAGAGCCTGATCTGGCTTGAAATCTCAGATCCTTTGCTTACTAGGCTGTGTGGCCTTAGGTGAGTTACTCAATCTCTCTGGGCTTCAGTTTCTGCATATGTAAAACAGGGATAATATCTAGCTCACTGGGTTGTGATAAGACATAAGTAACTTCATACAAACCCATTAGGACTGATGCCTGGGCATTTCTAAGTACTCAGTGAAGGCAAGCTGCTATTTTTATGGGCCCAGGTCTAGGGAAAAAGCATCAAACATCCAGGGGAAAGGGGATGCGCTCCACTGTATATTAAGTTCTATCGTAGGGACCAATTTTAGCTAAACACATAAAAACAGAAGAGGGGGCTGGGTGTGGTGGTTCATGCCTGTAATCCCAGACCTTAGGAGGCTGGATTGCTTGAGCCCAGGAGTTCGAGACCAGCCTGGGCAATAAAGTGAGACCCCCATCTCTACAAAAGATACAAAATTTAGCTGGGTGTGGTGGCGCCCGCCTGTAGTTCCAGCTACTGGGGGGCAGCGTGAGGTGGGAGGGTAACTTGAGCCTGGGAGGCAGAGGTTGCGGTGAGCTGAGATTGCATCCCTGGTCTCCAGCCTGGGTAACAGAGGGAGATCCTGTCTCACACACACACAAAAAAAAACAGAGGAGGAACGAGGAACAATTATCCCCCATTTTACAGATTAAAAACCTAGTGGTGAAGTGGTCCAGCTGGAATTCAACACGTGAGATATCTGACTCCAGATCCCAGCCCTTCCTTGCTTCCCACTGGCTGCCTAACCCAGAGAGGAGATTGGGAAAAGAGAAACAAGTTACAGAATTCAAGAGTGGGTATCTACTGGGGTCTTCGTGAAGGAACAAATGTTGCTCCAGAGAAGCCAGAAGTTCTTATCTCTGCTTTACTCTGACCACCTCCTTTAGGCTTTATGACTGAAGAGTCCCTTCGGCCCCTTACCTCCACAAGGCTGACCCTGGTCATCAGCAGCTGAGATCTACATGATACAGTCCAGACACCAGAAGGCGACTGAATCTCTCTCCTAAATCTCAGCTCTAAAATTCCCAAGAGAGGGCTTCATGGGCCCAGGCAGTGTCTGGTGTCTGTCCTGCAATGGCCAGGGGTCAAGTTTTCCTGTAGGAGTGTGACCGCTCCTGTTACAGTCAGGGATCCTGGATAGGGCTGAGGAGAAGTTCCCAGGCAAGGAGGGTTGGTGTCTACTCCGTAAGCGCGTTCTTCTCTTTCCGCTTGATCTTTTGTCTGCCTCATAGATCCTTCTTTCTCACACTTTCAGTCTGTCCTTTTTCTTTTTCTTTTTTTTTTTTGAGACAGGGTCTCGCTCTGTCACCCAGGCTGGAGTGCAGTGGCATGAACTTGGGTCACTGCAGCCTCCACCTCCCAGGTTCAAGTGATTCTCCTGCCTCAGCCTCCCAGGTATGTGGGATTACAGGTGTGTGCCACCACACCTGGTTAATTTTTTGTATTTTTAGTAGAGACGGGGTTTCACCATGTTGTCCAGGCTGCTCTTGAACTCCTGACCTCCAGTAATCCACCCACCTTGGTCTCCCAAAGTGCTGAGATTACAGACATGAGCCACTGTGCCCAGCCCTTTCAGCCTGTTTTGACCTCTACTCATGCAAATGTTACCTTTCCCTTTATGCCTCACTCCACCTCACAGCTTCACTCTCTTCTCCCTAATCGCACCCCACTATGACTGCCTGAAATGCCACATGTTTCTTCATTCAGATTTCTGAGATAATTCGATGGTTCCACCCATAATTCCACACACCAGGCCACTTCACAGGCAGTGACTCACTTAAGGACTGGCTGCCTCAGGGTGCACAGCCTGTATTTAGGAATCTGCTAGAGCAACACATGGCTGTACCTTCTGCAAGGCTGTGGGCTGGATGACTCCACTGTGGGCATGGAACACGGACCGGTGTCATAAGGAGACATTCCTTATGCCTAGGCATTGAAAGGATACTCCTTCCGGAAGGCCTTTCCCAGCATTTCCCCCTGAAATCCACTAACCATAGCATTTGACTGTTGACACTGCCCTGTGGTGCTAAGTGCATTTGTCTAACTCCTACTGCCACAGAGATCCAAGTGTACAATGGCTTACACATGTGAGAAGATTATTTCTTGCTCAGATATCAAATGCAGAATAAGCAGTCCAGAGAGGAGATGACAGCTTTATGGTGTTGGGGACCTACACTCCTTCTGACTTGCTATTCTATCATCCCTAGGACGGTGGCCTCATCTCCTCGGATCAAGATGGATCACTACCACATTCCAGCCAGTGGGAAGGGGGAAATGCATTTCCTTTTCCTTTAAATGCAGGAGCCAGAGTTCGCACACCTCACTTCACTCATACCTCACTAGCCAGAACGTAGTTACAGTCACATCAAGCTGCAAGGAGAGCTGGCAAATGAAGTCTATTCTAGGTGGTTACGTGCCCGCCTAAAAGTTGGGAATTCTGATATTAAGGAGGAAGAGAAGAAAGCATATCCCACCATTCTCCTGTCATCTTTTTTGATGACTCTCCACTCACTATCCGGTCTGTCACCACATGCTGGCACATCCCATTCCTGATGCCTTTCCTACAGGGCTCTATTCTTCATCCCCACCAGTACCACCATGCATTGGGCCCTTCCTGCTTTATGCCCAGTGTCTCATTAGAACATCCTAGCTGATCTCTTTGCTTTCAGTCACCTTCTGTGATCCTTCTATCAATAAATAGCAAATCTGATCATATGCCCTTATTGTTTAGAAATCAATGGCTCCCCACTGCCCATAGCAGTAAGATTTTGAGTCTTTTTTTTTTTTTTTTTTTTTTGAGACAGAGTCTCATTCTGTCACCTAGCCTGGAGTGTAGTGGTGAGATCACAGTCATTGCAGCCTTGACCTCCTGGGCTAACTTTAGCCTCCCAGGTAGCTGGGACTACAGACACACATCACCACGCCTGGCTAGTTTTAAATTTTTTTTGTAGAGATGGGGTGTCACTATGTTGTTCAGGCTGGTCTTTAACTCCTGGGCTCAAGTGATCCTCCTGCTTCAGCCTCTCAAAGTGTTGGGATTACAGGTGTGAGTAACTGCATTCAGCCAGGTGCAGATTGTTGAATTCCTAAAGTTACATGCAAATTTTGCCTTTTTTTTTTTTTTTTCAGATGGAGTCTCACTTGCTCTGTCACCCAGGCTGGGTTGCAGTGGTGCAATCTCGGCTCACTGCAACCTCTGCCTCCTGGGTTCAAGCGATTCTCATGCCTCAGCCTCCCGAGTAGCTGGGATTACAGGCATGCACTAACATGCCCTACTAAGTTTTGTGTTTTTTAGTAGAGATAGGGGTTTCACCATATTGGCCAGGCTGGTCTGGAACTCCTGATCTCAATGGATCAGCACACCTTGGCCTCCCAAAGTGCTGGAATTACAGGCATGTGCCACCGCGCCTGGCCCTTTTACTTTTTCTTTCTTTTTTTTGTAGAGATGGGGTCTCAATCTGTCACCCAGGCTGGAGTGCAGTGGTGCGAAAATAACTCACTGGACTCAAGCAATCCTCCTACCTCAGTCTCCTAAGTAACTAGGATTATTACAAACGTGTGTCACCATGCCTGGCTATTTAAAAAAAAAATTTTTTTGTAGCGATGCAGTCTTGCTATGTTGCCCAGGCTGGTCTTAAACTCCTGGCCTCAAGCAATCCTTTTGCCTTGGCCTCCCAAACTTTTTCTGCTGAGGCCTTTGCATTTTCAAAGGGGCCTGTTATTCCCGTCAAGTTACAGGCACAAGTCCAAATTCCAAGTATCAATGTACGAGTGCAATATGTTTCCTGACCTCTCTCTCACATCTCCTGTTTAGTCACGTCTCCTGCGTAACTGAAACTAAAGTCATTTTGAAATTGTCTCCATTGCCCAACAGGTCACACTTTTTCTTTTTTTTCCTTTTTTTTTTTCCGAGATGGAGTCTCGCTCTGTCGCCCAGGCTGGAGTGCAGTGGTGTGACCTTGGCTCACTGCAACCTCCACCTCCCGCGTTCAAGCGACTCTCGTGCCTCAGCCACCCGAATAGCTGGGACTACAGGTGTGAGCCAGCGTGCCCGGCTCAGGTCACGCTTTTTCACATGCCACATCTTCCATCCACCTGCTGTTATGTCTAAACTCCTAGGCTTCGTTATGGCTTAGCTGAAAAGCCACTCCTCTGGGAGGCTTCCTTGACTCCCCTTGTCCAAGTCAGTCTCTGCAGCTTGACTCAGGCTTCCAACACTTGTCATCAGCAGACAACATTTCACCGTTGTCATTAGCTTACATCTGCCGCCTCCAATAAGCCCTTAACTCTGGAGCCCAGGACTCTGAACGGACACTCCACAAATGTTTATTGAATAAATGTCACCCATGCTAAAAAAAACTGGAGTGCTGTTTTTAACATGTGAATCTAAGCTTTGCTTCCTTTTTTGGGAGTAGTGGGGAATGGTGTCTGGCTGTAACCCAGACTTGAATGCAGTGGTGAGATATCAGCTCACTGCAGACTCCGCCTCCCCAGTTCAAGTGATTCTCCTGCCTCAGCCTCCCAAGTAGCTGGGATTACAGGCACATGCCACCACACCCAGCTAATTTTTGTATTTTTATTAGAGATGGGATTTTACTATGTTAGTCAGGCTGATCTCTAACTCCTGACCTCAAATGATCCACCCATCTTGGCCTCCCAAAGTGCTGGGATTACAGGCATGGGCCACTGTGCCCAGCGTAGGCACGCTAACATTCTTTGAATGGCCCAAATCAATATTCTCTCTTGTTTTGGAGCTTTATTCATGCTTCTTCCTCTGCCTGGAACATTCTCCTGCTCCTCTTTGCCTGGCTAGCTCCTACGCATCCTTCAGATAGCTAAAATATCCCTCAGGAAGCCTTCCTAGACCCCCTCCCCAATTCTAGGTGAAGGGGGGACTAGGCTGAGGGCCCCATCTAGGCACACCCCAGCACCCTCTGCTCGCCCAGTTGCGACATGGCTCTCACTGCAAGGTGGTGGCTCATTTGTCTTTCTTCCCTGTTCATGTGCAGTGTACTCTGTGCCTAACTCGCCCGCTGGCATAGGTCCAGCCTCAAGCACAGCACTTGGAAGGGAAGAGGTACCTGATAAATATGCATTAAATGTGGGTTAGAGGAATGGATTTCTCCATTTTAAATCTTGATTTCAATAGCTTTCTGTTGCCTTTGGAATAAAGCCTTACCACAGCTTTTACAGCACTTTCTGATGTGGTCTCCACGTATTTTCAGTCTCGTCTCTTAAAAATACACCCTTTGATTTCAGTGTCCCACTCAAACATGGCAGCCACATTGAACTGAATGAAGGCCCCCACATGCTGCTCTCCCTTCTTTCAGCCTCCACAGTGAAACTGCCATTGCACACTTATAACAGACAGTGAAAGAGCTCTGACCTAACCAACTCCATCTTGCTTCTAACCTCCAAGCTGTCCTTGTTCATTCCTGGGCGCAGGCTGAACTGACTTTGGGAGGAAGTTTATAGTTTAAAACAAAGATGATAACAGCCCTTTTTCAAAACAAACCTCCTTCTTCCCTGGGGACTAGACTGCCTTTGCAGGACAAGAAATTAGCCACGAGATTAGAAATTATGGTTTAGGAGTCATGCAGCAGGAGACTACCAGGTTCTGACCCTCCCTAAACTGCTCCAAAGATCAGTGCTTGAGACATTTTGCAGACCCTGCACTTGATGGATCGGCTGGCACCACCCAGATCGATAAACTGGCTCTTCTGATCTTGCGGCCCCCACCCAGCAACTGACTCAGCGCAAGAAGATTCAGCTCTCTCTGAGTTCATCTCCGACCTGACCAATCAGCACTCCCGGCTCACTGGCTTCCCCCCAGCCCCCAAGTTGTCCTTAAAACTCTGCTCCCCGAATGCTTGGGGAGACTTATTTGAGTAATAACAAAACTCTGTTCTTCTGCACAGCCAGCTCTGTGTGAATTACTCTTTCTCTATTGCAATTCCCCAGTCTTGATAAATCAGCTCTGTCTAGGCAATGGGCAAGGTGAACTCACTGGGCAGTTACAGCAATACTCTTCTGCCTGGCACACTCACCTCTCACTCCACTTCCTTTTCTGCCTAACATCCAGTAATCTTTAAGTTCAGTGGCCCTTCCTCCAGGAAGCCTCCCTTGACTTCCTAAGGCCAGCTCTGGTTCCCTTTAGTGGTACCCCTCCGGGCTTCCTTTGACCTTCTATGTGTTTTCCCTAGGGGATGGTGAGGCAGGAGACTGAACTGGACTCACTGTGATGTCTCTAGTGCTGGGAACAGTGCCGGGCACCTGGCCGGTATATATGTATATATATATACACACACACACACACGCACGCACACACATATATATATATTTGAGACAGTCTCGCTGTGTTGGCTAGGTTGGAGTTCAGTGGCGTGATCTTGGCTCACCGCAACCTCTGCCTCCCAGATTCAAGCAATTCTCCAGCCTTAGCCTCCTGAGTAGCTGGGATTACAGGAACACACCACCACACCTGGCTAATTTTTAAATATTTTTGGTAGAGACAGGGTTTCACCATGTTGTCCAGGCTGGTCTCTAACTCCTGACCTTAAGTGATCTGCCCACCTCAGCACCCCAATCAATAGATATTTTTAAATGAATTTAGAGCTGAGGGAACGTGACAGGAAGGCAGGCTGTGCTTGTTCATCTCACCATATTCTGAGCTCAGACATTCCAAAGGAAAGAAATGGTTATAAAGGATGAGATCATATGCTCATGTCCAAAACTCGAGATTAAAATAAAATTATTAAAAACCTCAGACAGGATGGACAGTCTTTTGATAGTGATGAGTAAGTAGTCTTCAAGCCCTAGGAAACCCAGTTTGCTTTTCCTGGTAAATAAGTTGTTTTGAATATGATTTCATTTTTTTAAAGTGACCCAATGAAAGTTGCCACCTAACATGAGATGCAGAAATAAATCCTAAACAGGCAACACAGGACACAGACTCCATACTGAAGACAATAGCAAATAAGACCCACGCTGCAAATTCCCAAGAACCAAGAGCAGAGAAATGCAAAGAGATTTTGAGACAGAAGATTGTGAGGCAGCATTTTAATATAACAAACAATAAGGATAGGCCAGAGGCTTGCTACTCAAAGTGTGGTTGTGGCGCGATAGCATCAGCATCTCCCCGGACCTGGTTGGAAATGCAGACTCTCAGGCCCCACCCCAGACCTACTGCCTTCTAACAAGATCCCAGGTGATTTGTATGCAGATAAATGTTCGCGAAGCACCGGGCTAGAACATTTATTAACGTAGGATGTTGCTCTTACAATGTATTTTGAGGTCAAAATAAACCCATTTAAAGCTTTTTTTTTTTTTTTTTTTTGCTCATTATTTGCTCCACTCTCTCCACCTCTGAGTTGCATCAACACATGTCGTTGTGTTCTGGGACTTTGAGCCTCTCTTATGAATCACAATGGCATAAAGAAGTTTGCTGTACCATTTCTATAGATGGCCTTAATGGGTTACAGATTGGATTTTTTTTTTTTAACTTTTATTTTTTAGACAGAGTTTCGCTCTTGTTACCCAGGCTGGAGTGCAATGGCATGATCTCAGCTCACTGCAACCTCCGCCTCCCAGGTTCAAGCGATTCTCCTGCCTCCTCCCAAGCAGCTGGGATTACAGGTGCCTCCCACCACGCCCAGCTAATTTTTACATTTTTAGTAGAGACGGAGTTTCTCCATGTATGTCAGGCTGGTCTCGAACTCTCGAGCCCAGGAGATCCACCCACCTCAGCCTCCCAAAGTGCTGGGATTACAGGTATGAGCCACCGCGCCCGGCCACAAATTGGATTTCAAAACTTCCATCAGCTGCTTCTTGTGCAGCAACCCCCAGGAGGTAGGTTGTATGATAATTTCCGTTTTTAGAGATGATGAAATTGGGGCCCAAGGAGGTTTCATGACTCACCGCAGGGGCACCCAGCAAATCGGCATCCCAGCCAAAATGAGTGCGCAAGCTTTTGCGTTTCCAATGTAAAGCTCATCAAACTTTGACACTACTTCTTTTAATATAAGGGAGTTTTTTTTTTTTTTTTCATAAGAGATTTAAAGAAAGAGCGTATTCAGATGACCTCACGTGAGCTACTGACCATATAAACCTTGCATGTGCTGGCCCCAGGGAATATGGAAGCTTCGGAAAGGATTGCCCTGCCCTGCCTGGCTCCCTTGCTTCTGCTGCTTTCCAGGCTTGAAGGCTCTGCAGCCATAAGTCCCAGAAAACCTCAGAACAGATATTTGCTTCTAGGGGATATGAGGGGAAAGCACCGGGAATTACCATAGGTAATGGGTACAGCTCTGCAGGAAATGTGGCGGCTTCTTGATGACAATAACCCATCCTCAGGAGGAAGTTTTTTTTTTTTGTTTCTTTTACAGACTCAAAATAGCTGAGAGAATCTGACTCTGCCCAAATACATGTGGTGTGTGTCATTGGATTGATTTTCTTTTTTTTATTTATTACATACTAACCTACTAGATAATACATTTCTTCATTAATTCCAATTTCCCTGGAGCACATTGGAGTCACTAGATGACTCAGAAATAGTCAAGACTGTACATTCAGCATTGACGCCAATGTGCTTCTTCCTACCTTGTCTGAATTTAAGATTTCTTTGTCAACCCCATCAAAACAAATCTCCCAAATGGTCCTTGTTCAGTTTCACCAGTCTGCATGGTGATTCTTCTAGGGTCCTCTACAGAATGCTTGCCAGGGGGTTGGCTTAAATCCCCTCCCATCTCTAGACATGCATATCAATGGGACATATTTGTATACACTTGCTTAAAAAACAAAGATAGTGCACTTTAAAATTCCATGTAAAAAGTATTGCTTTCCTAATGTGCGAATGTGCTCCTGCCTGCCTTCTTGCTACACAATGCTACAGAGGGTAGAGTCATGAGGAATTCAAGGCTGAAGATGTTTTGGATGTTTGGATGACACCGATGTACCCCTCACCTTGCACCTTGAACCCTGCTCTGAAGCCCGTGTAGTTTTGGGGCTTGGCCTAAGGCAAAAACTACAAAGCATCCTAATGAGCAGAATTATACAACAGGAATGTATGTGCATATTTGACATAGTTTCTTCTCTAGAGGGGTGGCTCTCTGGCCTGTGACCTCCGCCCTCTTCAAGGGCGAGGGAGGAGTCCAGAGAAGAAGGCTTTTGTTCCCCACCGCCAGTTCTTCTGCAGCCCCTACAGCCCCAGGGACCTGCCCTGCTCTGCGTGGGCTCTCAGAAGCCCAGCAATTTCCATATGGGTGGGTGACTTCAGAGCGATGGACAAAGCTGTGCGGCCAGCCTATAGGAGAAAAAGGAAAGGAGAAATAAATATCATCCAATCTGCCTCCTGCCCAGTGGGGAAAGGCAAGTTGGGAGTAGGGGTATGCCTGGGACACAGGTGTCTATGAAGGCTTCCAGAGGCCTCCGTAGAGGAGAAGATTCAAATGGCAAGAGGATCACCAGAAATGCGGTCCCTTCCACAGAAACAACAGTAATTCCTGGGAAATCTGTGACATAGAAATAAAGAAGGGTCATCTGGTTTTTAATGCTTTTTTTTTTTTTTTTGAGATGGAGTCTCATTCTATCATCCAGGGTGGAGTGCAGTGGCGCAATCACAGCTCCCTGCAACCTTCGTCTCCTGGGCTCAGGTGATCTTCCACCTTCAGCCTCCCAAGTAGCTGGGATTACAGGTACACACCAACATGCCTGGCTAATTTTTGTGTTTTTTTGTAGAGATGGGGTGTCAACAAGTTGCCCAGGCTGGTCTCAAACTCCTGGGCTGAAGTGGTCTGCCCACCTTGGCCTCCCAAACTGCTGGGATTATAGGTGTGAACTACTGAGCCCAGTCCCACTTTTTTCTACTTTAAATTGGAAAACAGGAAATAAAATAACTGCTGCTATTCCATTACATGTATCTAAGTGAAAGCTAGCATTCTGGTGTGTTTTCCTCCAATCTTTTCTCCTGTGCAAATTTGTTGTTGGTTCTTTTTTTTTAATTTTAATTTTTTGTAGAGACAGGGTCTCCCTATGTTGCTCAGGCTGGTCTTAAACTCCTGGGCTCAAGTGACCCTCCCACATTGGCTTCCCAAAGTTTTAGGATTACAGGCATGAATTGTAATCCTGTCCTGTCCTGCACCTGTCCTGTTGTTGGTTTTTAAATAAAGGAATGATATTGTATATCGACTTTGAATTTGCTTTAATTCTTAATTTACCATGATATGCTATAAGATTTTTCTTTATTCTTACATAGCCATTATAATGCATGATTTTTCTTTTTGGCTGTGTAATATTCCATAATTTACTAATTTTTACTAATTATGGAAATATTCTATAACTTCCTTTCAATGGAAATGTATGTTGTTTCCAAGTCTCTGCCATCATAATCTTAGTGCAAAAAGCATTTTCCTATTTTTAATTATTTCCTAAGGACTGACTCTAGGAAGTGGGCTCAGAGGCCGGGTGCGGTGGCTCACACCTGTAATCTCAGCACTTTGGGAGGCCAAGGCCAGTGGATCACCTGAGGTCGGGAGTTCAAGACCAGCCTGACCAACATGGAGAAACCCCCTCTCTACTAAAAATACAAAATTAGCCTGGCGTGGTGGCGCATGTCTGTAATCCCAGCTACTCGGGAGGCTGAGGCACGGGAATCGCTTGAACCTGGGAGGCGGAGGTTGAGGTGAGCCGAGATTGCGCCATTGCACTCCAGCCTGGGCAACAAGAGTGAAACTCTGTCCCTAAATAAATAAATTAATTAATTAAATTAAATAAAAAGAAGTGGGCTCAGAGCATTGAAGGACATGCACATTTTTACCTCCTGATCTGTGATGCCACAGCATTCTTTACATTGACACGCAATGCAGGAAGCTGACAGTCCCACTGTCTAAAGAAGCTGCACCCAGAGGGCTTCATCAGGCACCACCGGCCTGACTGAGCAGCCGCAGTCTCTTATGAATGAGCTCAGTCCCACGTCCAGAATTCCGAACTCTCAACAGCTCTGAAAACCACACTCTTTAGGTAACTTCTTGGGAGCTGAAATCTGACCTGAGGCTGTTGGCCTACTGTGAATATTTTGACATTTTGCTGCTGTAAAGGGTTTGATGGGTAGGGACACCCAAGACCCCACTAGATTGTTCTCTACTGCATAGGCACACATTTACTTCCTAAAATGTGGACAATTCTTTCACAGAAGCAGGTAGGAAATGTTAACAACCAGCTTAACACTTCAGGCTTTTCCCCATGCACAGGGATGGAATCCAGTGGCCATCAGGGCTCCCATGCATGCAAATAACTATAAAGCATGGCAAAGCACTAAACGAGTCAGAAGACAGGAACAGAGTGAGCTCAGGGGAGAGGACGGCCACTGTGTGCCAGGGCGGGGTAGAAGATGGCTGCGGGGAGGCAGAGGAAGGAAGTGGTGTTTCAGTAGGACCCCCAAAGATGGCACATGGGCTTCTCAAAACATACAAAGTTCTTTCCCTGAAAAGCCCTCATGACTCCCTAGACTTTTCTTTTACCACTTGCTATATGCTGGTATTTGTGGGGTTATTTGATAAATTTCAGTCTCCACAAGGTCAAGAACCTGATCTGGCCTGTTCACTGCTGCATGCTGGCACCCGGCCCAGAGCCTGGCGTTTGGTCAGCCCTCAACAAGCATTGTTGAAAGAGAGAATGCTGCACGAGAACCTAATGGTATTCATTCAAGCTGATGGAATCTAAATCCTAGTGAACGGGTTCTTACACTGGAAAGTACTGGAACAAAGCAAAGCTTTTAAGCAGGGAGTCCTATAAAAGCCTCCTAAAGGAGGGGCCTGGGTTTACTTAGGCTGGAGTTCCTGCTCCTGAGCTCCATCCGCTGTGCCTTGTCAATCCTGAGGCTCTATGTAAACACAGAGTATGTGCTGACAGTGTTTACGCAGAAGAGCCACAGGCCAGTCCCAGGGGAGGCGCACCTTTTAACAGGGTCCATCTGGAGGACAGCCTGCAGCTGTGGACTCCTTGACTGCTGACATGGAGGGCAGAGGACCCCATTCAGCTCAGGAGGTGTGGCCACAGAGACAACTTGGCGAGGGTTAGTGTTCCTCAGATGCCTCTGCCAGAACCCTGGGAACAAGCCCATGCCATGCAGCTCCCGTGGGAGCCAGGTATGGTGAGCGCCTGCTCGACAACACTCCAGAGCTGCTCTAGGAGATCCTGACTGAAGAGATGGGGGACTAGCCAGATATGGTGCAAAATTTGCAGGTAACTTCAGGGATTCAAAAATCTGCACTTGGCCAGGCGCACTGGCTCATGTTTGTAATCCCAACACTTTGGGAGGCTGAGGTAAGAGGATCACTTGAACCCAGGAGGTCAAGTTTGCAATAAGCCATGATCGTGCCACTGCATTCCAGCCTGGGCAACAGGGTGAGACCCTATTTAAAAAAAAAAAAAGAAGGAAAGAAAAAGAGAAGTGTGCAGGCAGCTGGCACAACTGTACAACTGTGTGTGTACCCGTGTGTTGGAGGGGGTGTCTTTGAATTCATCACAAGCCCACTACGTATCACCCAAACATGAGCAAGGCATAATCTCTGCCTTCAAGAAGTTTTCAATCTGATGGGTGCTTTAAAGAGGCTGACAAATTAAAGGGTGGGCTCTGAGACCCAGAAGAGCCTGGGTGATGGATTTCCTCAAATTGTCTTTAAATCTAGGGGAAGGGCCTGGCCAGCTGTTCTGGAAGTTCTGCATTTATACCGAGCTTTAAATGTTGACGAAATAAACCAATTTCAGGACATGCATTCTCTCCCAGTTTTCCACAGACATTCCCAAATGAGTTCTGCTGTTAACACCTAAGCCTCCATAGGAAAGATGAATATGGAAATGATATGGTGGGTACGATAAGGGCCAGACTTTCCCCCTAAATGTGAAGCACCAGGTACAAGCCTTGGTACTTGGTAGAGCCTTGTCAAAAGCTCCCTTTTCCCACTGAAATGTCTCACCCTGTGGATGGAGACACTGTGCTCCCCAAAGTCACCCTTGGGAATCTGCATGTGAATCAAACCTGACCCAGGTGGGCAGCACGTGACCCATCCGTGAGTGGGGTCTGGAACCCGCCTTACCTGTGGGCCCATTACCTGCACTACCTGGGCACCACTGTGCTGGCTGGGCTTTCCTTGAGTTGCTCCAGCTTCTGCCAGGATAGATTTCCTCCTCCATCTCCTGATTAGCACTCCAGTCCCTCCCTTCCAGGCTTACAGCCTACCTGAACTCCAGCCTGCCCGGTCCTCAGCCTGGTCTGGCTCTCCCTGATCCAGCACTTCACCAGGATTGGTTACCTAAACCCACCTGGATTTCAGTGTTTGCCTAGACCAGGCATTCTCAATTGCAGCACTACTGATACTTCGACCAGATAATTTTTTTGTTTTTGTTTTTGTTTTGAGACAGAGTCTTGCTCTTTCACCTAGGCTGGAGTGCAGTGGCACGATCTCAGCTCACTGCCACCTCCACCTCCCAGGTTCAAGCGATTCTCCTGTCTCAGCCTCCCGAGTAGCTGGGATTACAGGCATGTGCCACCACGCCTAATTTTTGTGTTTTTAGCAGAGACAGGGTTTCAAAATGTTGGCCAGGCTGGTCTTGAACTCCTGACCTCAAGTGATCCGCCTGCCTTGGCCTCCCAAAGTGCTGGGATTACAGACATGAGCCACCGGGCCTGGATGGATAAGTGTTAATTCTTTGCTGCTCCTGTGTATTGTAGGATATTTAGCTGTATCCCTGGCCTCTACCTACTAGATGTCAGGAGGATTTGCTCACCCACTTGTGACTAAAAATGTCCCCAGACATTGCCAAAACTCCCCCAGAAGGTAAAATCACCCCGACTGAGAACCACTAGATTGACCCAAGTCTGTCAGTGGCTTCTCCCTTCGGGGTCGGTCGCTGTACTCTGATTGGTTCCCCTAATTCCAGACCTTTGTTCTCTCTGCTCCCTCCAGACACTGTCTGTAAATGCCATGGTCCCTGCTGGTTGATGTGGTATTTTTTTGTTTTAGCTACCACTATTCATCTATTCATAATTAAAACAGTTACCATCCCCTGTGTACTCCTAGATGTCAGATTCAGCCTTTATAAACATTACAGTATTTAGGTAGAGTCTATGCTGTCCCCATTTTACAGATGAGCATCTAGAGGCCCAGAATAGTTAGATCACCTACCCAAAGTCACTGAACCTAGATTCGAACTCATGAGTGTTTAATTTATTTTTATTTTTATTTTTACTTTTATTTTTATTTATTTATTTTTTTAAAATTTATTTATTATTATCATACTTTAAGTTGTAGAGTACATGTGCATAACGTGCAGGTTTGTTACATATGTATACTTGTGCCATGTTGGTGTGCTGCACCCATCAACTCGTCATTTACATCAGGTATAACTCCCAATGCAATCCCTCCCCCCTCCCCGCTCCCCGCTCCCCATGATAGGCCCCGGTGTGTGATGTTCCTCTTCCTGAGTCCAAGTGATCTCATTGTTCAGTTCCCACCTATGAGTGAGAACATGCGGTGTTTGGTTTTCTGTTCTTGTGATAGTTTGCTAAGAATGATGGTTTCCAGCTGCATCCATGTCCCTACAAAGGACACAAACTCATCCTTTTTTATGGCTGCATAGTATTCCATGGTGTATATGTGCCACATTTTCTTAATCCAATCTGTCACTGATGGACATTTGGGTTGATTCCAAGTCTTTGCTATTGTGAATAGTGCTGCAATAAACATACGTGTGCATGTGTCTTTATAGCAGCATAATTTATAATCCTTTGGGTATATACCCAGTAATGGGATGGCAATTTATTTTTATTTTTATTCTTTTTGAGACAGGGTCTCACTCTGGTATGATCACGGCTCACTGTAGCTTCAACTTCCCAGGCTCAGGCAATCTTCCTGCCTCAGCCTCCTGAGTAGCTGGGACTACAGGTGCAAGCCACCACACTTGGCTAATCTTTTTGTGTTTTCTGTAGAGAGGGAGTGATATGGTTTGGCTGTGTCCTCACCCAAATGTCATCTTGAATTCCCATGTGTTGTGGGAGGGAACTGTGTGAGGTAATTGACTCATGGGGGCAGGTCTTTCCTGTGCTGTTCTCATGATAGTGAGTAAGTCTCATGAGATCTGATGGTTATTATAAGGGGGAGTGTTCCTGCACAAGTTCTCTCTTTGCCTGCTGCTATCTGTGTAAGATGTGATTTGCTCCTCCTTGCCTTCTGCCATGATTGTGAGACTTTCCCAGCCATGTGAAACTGTAAATCCAATTAAACCTCTTTCTTTTGTAAATTGCCCAGTCTCAGGTATGTCTTTATCAGCAGTGTGAAAACGGACTAATACAGGGGGTCTCACTTTGTTGCCAAGACTGGTCTCAAACTCCTGGGCTCAAGCAATCCTCCCCACCTGGCCTCCCAAAGTGTTGGGATTACAGGCATGAGCCACTGCACCTGGTCTCATGAGTGTTTAAAGTCCATGCTTCTAACAATCATGCTTGAGTTGTCTGAAATGCAACAGATCCCACAACTCTTCCACCACCAGAAAGCAGCCACTAAGCTCTCTCATACCTGTGACAGACCTCCAGAGATACCCAGGAGAGCTCTCAGATCCACTGCCTGATTATCCCAGCTAACCAGGGACTTCCAAAGCTCATGCCTGCCTGCCTGTCCCACAGGCCTCCCATCTCAGACCTCTTTGGGCATCAGCAGTGGCTATGCCTTAGAGGGCCGGGGGCCTTTGATGTACAGGCCTGTTCCAGATTAGGGCTGCCTCCTTCTCCCCCAGGACAACCCAGCAGGGAGCTCATTAGCACAGATCCTTTGTCTGACCATATAATGTTTGGAAGAGGAGGCTGTGGTTTCTAGTAGTCCACCCCTGTTCCCAAATGAATGTCAAGAAGGTCTGTGCTCTCTAATGATCTCAGAAATGGCTTTGGGGTGAAAGTAGGGTTCACAGGACCTAGAGTCACTGGATGGGTGCCTGCTGCAGACAGGTGTGACTGAGGGACACAGCAGCTTAAATTGCTGATGAGTCAATCTCCGGGTAGTTTAAATGTGGCCCAGTAAGAGGTGCTGCCCCTGGGCAGGGAGAGGACTCTCTTCCCCTCGCCAGGTTTTTGTTTCCTTTGAACTGTGGCTGTTAAGAAAGGATAAAGACAGCTGCTTAAATCATTACATTACGGTGCCAATATTAAGGATACTGGAGTCAGACCTAGGCTTGAATCTCTGCTCTGAGAATCAGTAGGCTGTAACTCTTAGGTCAGTTACGTAACATCTCCAGGCCTGTTTTCTCATCAGTAAAAAGTGGACATCAGTATCTATGTCACTGGATTACTGAGAGGGAGAGGATTAGACGTAATGCATGGGAAAGGTTTAGTTCCCAGGAGCACTCTAGAAATATTATTATACCTACCGTAATTATCAGGAACAAGGTCACTTACTGTTGACTTACCTCCAAAGTTTAGGGGTTCACTCACTCATTTGTTGATTGATTCAGTGAAATGTGGCAGGCACTCTACTAGGTGTGGGAGATTCAACAGGGAGCCAGAGACATGGATGCTTCAATGTGAAACAGTGATGATGATGGAACAGTTAAGGGTATGGGCCCAGGAGTTTAATGGAGCCGGGTTCCACTAGCTGAGTAATCCTGGGTATGTAACCTAACCATTTGATGCCTCCGTCTCCTTGAGCAAAGTGGGGCAGTAGGAAGACAATCTCACAAGATTGTTGTGGGGTTTAAATGAGACGGTCCATGACAAATGCTTAGTACAGTACCTGACACAGAGTAAGCCCTCCATATGTGTTGGTTACTATTGTTACTGATTAGTTACTATTGTCATCATCATCAT
>NW_012103599.1:761453-762482 GCF_000951045.1 Mandrillus leucophaeus
GCTAATTTTTGTATTTTTAGTAGAGATGGAGTTTCACTATGTTGGTCGGGCTGGTCTCGAAATCTTGACCTCAGGTGATCCTCCCACCTCAGCCTCCCAAAGTGCTGGGATTACAGGTGTGAACCACCGCGCCCGGCCGCCCTCAGCAGTTTTTACATGTAAGATAGTGCTTTCAGGGCCTCAGGGGATCCAAAAGGAGAGAAAACAGTTCTTGCCTTATTCTTCAACCTTACAAAGCCTGATGTCCCATCAGAGAGACCTGCCTGGAACCCAGGAAAACCATGAGGGCAAAATATAATAAAGTTGGATGAGAGGACTGTAGAGATATACATAGGGCTGGGTGCGGTGGCTCATGGCTGTAATCTCAGCACTTTGGGAAGCTGAGATGGGCGGATCACTTGAGGTCAGGAGTTCAACACCAGCCTAGCCAACATGGTGAAACCTTGTCGCTGAACTATCCAGACCACAAGGTTTCCAGACCTTGTATATATTACATGTATGTGTTTGTGTGTGTGTGTGTATATATACACATGTACGTATATGTGTATATGTACACATACACATACATATATATGTACACATACATGTATCTATACACGCACACATACACATATACATGTATATATACACATATACATATATGTGTATATATGTATGTATATATACGTATATGTGTGTGTATATGTGTGTATATATACATACATATATATATGGCTCCTGGGGACTGGGGCATGATTTGTGTGTCTGGAATAATACCACTCACACTTGCTGGTGCAGAGATAAGGCAGATAGGAGTGTTTTGGGATCTGGTTATTTCAAGGGCTGAGGCAGCATGCCAGGTTGATACATACATATACATGTATATACATACATATATATATATACGGTTGTTTACTGAACTATCCAGACCACAAAGTTTCCAGACCCCTCTTTCCAACTGTTTTATTATCATTATTATTATTTTTGAGACGGAGTCTTGCTCTGTCACCCAGGTTGGAGTGCAATGGCACAGTCTCGGCTCACTGCAAC
>NW_012103599.1:764427-765809 GCF_000951045.1 Mandrillus leucophaeus
CTCCTTAACTGAAACACTTAGGAGGGTCTGGTGAAAAGAAGTAAGATGGAACAGAGTTTGGAAAGGGGTGAAGAAAGAACCAGCACCCAGCACTCTGAGCTTTCGGATACTTTGTGAGGACAGTTTTTTTTTTTTTTTTTTTTAAAGAGATGGGGTCTCCCTGTGTTACCCAGGCTGGTCTTGAACTCCTGGTCTCAAGTGATCCTCCCACCTCAGCCTCCCAAAGTGCTGGGATTACAGGCATGAGCCACCCTGCCCCAGCAACAGCTACTTGTTAATTGCCTGTAAGTCTCACCTTGTCAGTCAGACTGCTGTCGCAGGCCGGGTGTGCCAGGAGCAGCCGCACCAGGTCCACGTTGCCATGGTGACAGGCTAGCATGAGGGCCGAGGATCCATCGTGGTCCTGCAGATTGACATCTGCCTGGCAGCTAAGCAGCGCTTGAACCATGTCCTCCCTGTCGTGGCTGACTCCCAGCATCAGTGCAGTCTGGCCTCCCTGCATGCAGAGCCACAGGGATGTGGTGAGGTTGCTGCCAGTGGGGAAGGACCGCCTCTCCAGCCTGGGTGTGCTCATCAGAGACTTCCAAGAACACAACCACTGATCTGAGTCTCCTGCCCTTGATAAGGGACATAACCTTCTCTGCTTGGCGAACTTCTACTCTTTTAAGATTAGTCAAATGCTACATCCTCTCTAAAGCCTTCTCTCACTCCCCAGGCACGGGATTCCTAACACAGCACTCACCACTTAGTATTGCAACTTGTCAACTGCTCTTTCTCATGGATGTGACATTGTTGACAGCAGGGACTAAGTGTTTTTGTCCCTGTCTCCCCAGTGTCCAGCACCAAGAACATGCTGATAAATGTGAAATGATGGAACAGATGAAGGTTGAGTGCTTGAGCATCATGGCTTCTTACTGCCTGCCTCAGTCTGACTTTCCCCATGAAGCCTTCTCTGCTCAATGCCTCTGAAATTTTCCGTTGAAGGATAACCAGAACCCTCCTCTCTCAACATGATCTCTGGTTGCATGTCCCGTGGTCATTTCTAAGCTATAGACATTGACAGTAATGTTGGGCATCTCTGTAATCATAGGTGGACGTAGCAATGAGCTGGAATCAGAAAGCAAGTTCAAGCTCTAGTTCTGCTGTTTCCTAATGCATGATTCAGGTCACATCACTGTCTTCTTGATTCTTGGTTTTTCTTTTTTTTTTTTTTTAAATATGGGGTCTTGCTGTGTTACCCAGGCTGGAGTGCAGTGGCACAATCACAGCTCACTTCAGCGTCAATCTTTTGGGATCAAGTGATTCTCCCACCTTAGCCTCCCAAGTAGATGGGCTCACAGGCATGTGCCATTCACTACATCTGGCTAGTTTTTTTTTTTTTT
>NW_012103599.1:768098-772639 GCF_000951045.1 Mandrillus leucophaeus
AACTCCCAGCCTCAAGTGATCAGCCCGCCTTGGCCTCCCAAAGTGCTGGGAATATAGGCATGAGCCACCGCGCCCAGCCCCCAACTGTTATTAAAGCCATTTGACATATGCAGATGGTCCTCACATCTGCCCCTCTGCCTGATGCGGGACCCCTTCCTTCCTCATCGTTCTCCTGGTCCCTTTCAATATAATTTAATTCAATGAGCATTTACAGAGAGCTACTATATGCTGCTGCACTGCCCTGGAGATCCAGAGAGAAGCAGCTTGTTCCTAGGAGACTCCCAGCGCATTCCCATTGAATCTGGTACCTCCGCCTCTCTTCACATGTGAAGGCCCAGGGGGAGTTAAAGGGAATGGCTGCAGCTATGCATTCTCATCCCTCCTGTGGTCACCCAGAATGAGTCCCTTGTCCTCCTACAGCATCAGTTTCTTCTCTGTACAAAGAAGGGGTTGATTTTGATCCTCTTGCAAGCATCCCCTCTTACAAGAGGGACAATTTAGAAAATAATTAACATATTTATGGGAAACATTAGTTAAAAATGAAACATTAGCTGTATTGAGTCTTATGGAACAGGAGTTGTAGGTGAGTAGAATACCTTGAAAACCAGAAAGCAATCTACAAATATTGGTTTCTGGCCATCACTAGGGTTGCTGTTAGTATGCAACGATGACTTCGCCATCGGGTTGGGTTACTATCTGCAATCACTCTGGGGGAGTATGGGACAGTGGTGCTTAATATATTGTTAGGAGTCCATTTTCCATAAGTCTCTTGCTTTTCTGCACATCCGGTGAGTAAAGCACACCACAATCTGCCCTTTTTTTCTAGACTATCTTTTTAAGGGTGTTTATATAGTGAACAGCTTTATGTCTTCTTTGGAGAAAAGGGCAGGCAGGCTTAGCGTCCCTTATCAAAGCTTCAGTTTCCCTATGCTCAGGCGTCCTGTCCTGTAACACAGCCCACTCCATGCTCAGCTTTCTGGCCCTCCTCACACTGCCCCGTAGGAGCTGGGATTTGGGCAATGCTGATACTATGGCTACTGCTTCGGCTGTGGGTAATACATGGTCCTTTGTCTTGGGCACAGAAGTCTCATGTCTTCTGCCAGTATCCACAAAACTGTAGCAGGCCACCTTGTTAGCTTTAACATGGGGTAAAAGCCCAGACTCTTCACAGTTCTCAACAGTTACCTTATCATCTATGATCACTCCAGGAGAAAGGAGAGTTAAACATACTCCATTCATTCCTGTAGGTTCAAAAAATGGGCAAATGACCTTTTGAGGAGTCCTTGTTGTTCTATGTGGAGCTTGTCTAACTCAAAACCCTTCTGGGTAAGGACCACACCCCTACCCTGTGTTCTCAAGCAGAGGGCCCCAGAAGACGAATAGAGACATTCCAACCCTCTGCGCTGCCTTTGCTGTCTTAAGATCGTTTTTTGAAGTGAACCCCAATCAACTTCTAATCACTCCATGAAAGATTCAGAGGCTGGGCACAGTGGCTCACGCCTGTAATCCCAGCACTTTGAAAGGCCAAGACGGGTGGATCATCTGAGGTCAGGAGTTCAAGACCAGTCTGGCCAACACAGTGAAACCCCATAGCTAAAAAACACAAAAATTAGCTAGGCATGATGGCGGGTGCCTGTAGTCTCAGCTACTTGGAAGGCTGAGGCAGAAGAATCGCTTGAACCGGGAGGTGGAGGTTGCAGCATGCCGAGATCACGCCATTGCACTCCAGCCGGGGTGACAGAGCGAGACTCTGTTTCCAAAAAAAGAAAGATTCAGAGTACCCAGTTTTGGCTCAGTATAGAAAGTTATCAGAGCTGTCTAGAGTAACAAATGGGCTGCTTTGGTAGAGCGTGAGTTTCCTGACACTGGAGGTCCTGGAGCTGGAGACCACCTTGTAGGATTTTGCAAAATAATAAGGGGTAGACCTAGGTGACCTTTAAGGGCTCTTGTGACCTAGGGCGCAAGTGACCCAAGGAATTCGTGGAGCCCACGTGTCCTGAATCCCTGGCTACTACATTTGTGTAGGGCTCCACTGGCTCTTCGCAGCAACTGCTGTTTCCAGCCTGGCCCATGGCACTGCTCCTGAGGACTGGGGCGTGATTTGTGTGTCTGGAATAATGCCACTCACACTTGTTGGTGCAAAGGTAAGGCAGACAGGAGTGTTTTGGGATCTGGTTATTTCAAGGGCGGAGGCAGCATGCCAGGTTGATTGATAATGACCTGCAGAACTCTCTAATAAGCCTCTGAGCTAAGCTGATATAAGCCTGGAAAGTGGAAATCCTCACGCCCCTAGGAATGATGAGCCAATGCTTCTGTCTGCCCTGGCTATCCACAGTTTCCCTCAGTCTGAGGACTCATGACCTTGTTAAAAGGCTTTGGAGTGATAGGGGTGAGAACTTCTTTAAAGGACCGGACCTCCAAAGAGCCTAGTTAGATGCTCTGGGCCATGATCAAGGTGGGTCACCTGTAAGGGCTTTCTTAGAGCAGCCAACTAGCAAATGCCTTCTCAAGATGGCAACTGAGAATGGGAGTTTGCTCCCGGATGGAATTTGCTCAGTTTCTGACTGGGGCCTGTATTAGAAGCTCACTGACCTCTGTGCAAGCCTGACTGGGTCTCAGGAGCCTATAAGGAAAACTGAATATTCAGGCTTTGCCTGATGCCATTTGGAGGTCCCAGCCTCACTTGGGTTAAAAACTACATGGATCTGCATGGAATTTCTCTCCACGCTAGCAGAATAAAGCTGGGAGGTGCCCCTGCATTTACTGAAGAGATCATGTTCATTCCACCCACCTGAGTAGCTTGAATGTTCACATTTCCTTCTCTTAAGAGCTTCCAGACAACAGCCATGTCTTCTTTGGTCTCTGCGGAAGCCAAGGGAGTGATCATTACGGCAGTGTAGCCAGCTTTGTTCTGATGGTCCACGTTGCAGACGCCTGCAAGAGAAGCAATGGGTGCTGGAAGGGCTCCTGAGGGGCCGGGAGCCAGACTCCACTTCAGCCGTTTCAACAGGACACTGCTTGCTGGTTAGAAAGCCATGGACTAGAGCAATGCTTTCCAGTGGTTTACATTTGCAGCAGCCTTTAAAGCTGGTTACTTTTCTTTTTCTTTTTCTTTTTTTTTTTGTGAGATGGAGTCTCGCTCTGTCACCCAGGCTGGAGTGCAGTGGCTTGATCTCAGCTCACTGCAACCTCTACCTCCTGGGTTCAAGCAATTCTCCTGCCTCCACCTCCTGAGCAGCTGGGATTACAGACATGCACCACCACACCTGGCTAATTTTTTTGTATTTTTAGTAGAGACGGGGTTTCACCATGTTGGTCAGGCTGGTCCTGAACTCCTGACCTCGTGATCCACCCTCCTTGGCCTCCCAAAGTGCTGAGACTACAGGCATGAGCCACTGCACCTGGCCAGCTGGTTACTTTTCTTGACAAGTTTTCCGAGGATACCCAGCAAGAGAGGCCCACAACAAAGCCAGAGATGGCCAAAGGTCTAGTGGCCATGACTTCATTTCCTAAACCGGAGCACAAGATATTATTCCTATTGTACAGATGAGGACACTGAGAGCCAGAGAAGTTACATTGTCCACTCACGTGAAGGCAAAGCGGGTTGGGAACACTCAGGTCTGTCCGGCTCTGGAGCTCATCCCTCACCTGCCCCTATGCCTGGAATGCCACCATGGCTGTGCATTTTAGGTTTCACACTCGCTAGCTCACATTTGTGTGTAACTCTTAAACTGATGGCTGTGCTAGTAGGTCCTTTCCAAGGGCCCAGGGGTCTACTGTGCCACGTACCAGGAGGGTGAACAACACCATGAGATAAACGTGGGAAATCTTCCAGGAACAACCATCTCCCTTGAAAAATGGAGGGAGAAAAAAACTCCACAATTTTATATTAAAACAACTAAGAATTACATTTCACAATACAATGAAAACCTGGCATTATTTGTTTATCTATTTATTTTTCTTGAGACAAGGTCTCACTCTGTCACCCAGGCTGGAGTGCAGTGGTGCGATCTCCGCTCACTGCAACCTCCGCCTCCTGGTTCAAGCGATTCTCCTGCCTCAGCCTCCTGAGTAGCTAGGGCTACAGGCATGCATCACCATGCCCAGCTAATTTTTTATTTTACTTTATTTTATTTTATTTTATTTTATTTTTTGAGACAGAGTCTCACTCTGTCGTCCAGGCTGGAGTGCAGTGGCGCGATCTGGGCTCACTGCAAGTTCCACCTCCTGGGTTCACACCATTCTCCTGCCCCAGCCTCCCGAGTAGCTAGGGCTACAGGCATGCACCACCACGCCCAGCTAATTTTTTATTTTTTATTTTATTTTATTTTATTTTATTTTATTTTTTGAGACGAAGTCTGGCTCTGTCGTCTAGGCTGGAGTACAGTGGCACGATCTGGGCTCACTGCAAGCTCCACCTCCTGGGTTCACGCCATTCTCCTGCCCCAGCCTCCTGAGTAGCTGGGACTACAGGTGCCCGCCACCACGCCTGGCTAATTTTTTGTATTTTTAGTAGAGACGGGGTTTCACTGTGTTAGCCA
>NW_012103599.1:774634-776404 GCF_000951045.1 Mandrillus leucophaeus
GCTCTCGACAGAGCATCCTCTGACTCAATATGCCCTGCAAGGGCATTTGGCAAAATAAAGGACGGATCACTTGGGGTTGAGCCGGCAGAGGTGCACTCTGGCTCTATTCTCAATAATAATGAATCACTTCTGTACAGCCCTTTATAGTTTGTAAATTTTTTTTTTCTGAATGCTTAACAACTGCCTGTAAGGACATCCCAGGTTTGGGAGTGTGACAGATCTGTCACCCTCAACATCCCTTCTACAGATGAGAGAAAGTAACAACTCTCTCAACCCATTCTCCCCAACTCCCTTCTTACTTTACCTTTATGGCTATTTAGCTATTTCACTATGTTAAAGGGAAAAGTTTCCAAACCACTTTAACGTTGATGAGTATTAAGTGAATTCTTAGCATCAGCAGATATTTATATCACCCAAATTTTAGTTGTCTCTTCTCTGTCCTGGCTGGCTCACCCAGAAACTTCTAACCGGCTACAAGACTGTGAGCTACTTAAAGACAAGGGCCATATGTTACTGGTTTTTGGATTCTTCATGCACATAATGGATGTTCCCAAAGTCTCAGTGTCCCAGAAGCATAGATAGGGTAGTAGAAAAAGCCCAGATTAGGAGGCTGACTGACCTTGGTTTGAATTCTGGATTAGCTTCTTACAGGCTCTGTGACCTTGACCACATTACCTGACATCTCTGGGCCTCAGTTTCCTCACTTGGAAAAGGCAATTAAGATCTGCTTCACAATTCCTGCAAGGATTGTACATGACAGTGTATATGTATATCACACTAAGTCCAGTGTCTGGGATGAGGACGACATTGAAAAAGCAGTAGCTGCTTTATTCACCTTCTACACGGATGGCCCCTAACATTGAATACAGTAACAGAACACAGAGCCATGCTCCATTTAATTATGTGCCTTTCTCATTTGATCTACCATTTTGATGGTATCCATGCATCCATGAAGAACTGAAATCAATAACATCAGCTCACTGTTAGCTATAATTTAATCTTCTTTTGATGATGTGAAAATCAGAAACAACTTCAGGCTGTCATTATGTACACTGCCTTTCCCGTTCAGCTGAAGACACTCAAAGCTGCTTAGCAGAATTTTGAAGACGTGGAAGTTTACTGGAATTTAACCTAGCTCCCAGGAGTCATCCATCGCTCATTCATTTAACAGACGTTTTCACTCAATACCTACTAGGAACCAGGAACTGGTCTAGGTGTTAGGGAAACAGACCCGAACAAGACAGACAGGAGCCCCTTTTGAGTGAATGAACATTCTGTTGAGTAGAAATGAAAAGCAAAGAGTGTCTCAAGAAAGAAAGAGGGTGCCCCCCTAGAGAGAAGTGGGGGCAGCCACTTTAGACAGAGGCACCAGGAAGACTTCTGAGGTGGTGATGTTTGGACTGTGACTTGAATGACGAGAAGGAGGCAGTCACAAGAAGAGCCTCAGGGGGAAGAGTCCAGGTAGAAGGCAAATACAAAACTCCCAGGAGGGAATGACCTTGGTGAGTGAGGCCAGTGTGGCTACAGTGGAGGGAAGGAGGAGAGCATGGCGGCAGCAGAGACGGCCCAAGCAGGTGGGAGCCAGGGCAGGCAGGGTCCTGAAGGCCAGGTTGAAGAAGCCATCTCTCACGCTAAGAGCAATAGGAAGCCACAGGAGGGATTTTAGCCAGACAAGACCCAAGTTGGGGAAAGCCATTGGGTCCTAAATTCAGACTTTTGATGTTCATTTAAATTCCTACCTCAGGCCTCCTAAAGGAAGAGTTATGCTCT
>NW_012103599.1:779227-786522 GCF_000951045.1 Mandrillus leucophaeus
TTTGAGATAAGGTCTTGCTCTGTTGCTCAGGCTGGTGTGCAGTGGTGCGATCATGGCTCACTGCAGCCTCAACCTCCTGGGTTCAAGCAGTCCTCCCTTACGTAGCTCCTTTGGGCAATAGGAAAACAATTACACTAAATCAAGTCACTTAGCCTTTCTTAGCATTTCCTCCTCTATAAAACGGGGATAACAACACAACCTACCTCATAAGTGACATTTATTGAGTTTATTTATCTATTTATTTATTGAGACAGGGTTTGGCTCTGTTGCCCAGACTGAAGTTGAGTGCAGTGGCATGATCTCACTATAAGTTCTGCCTCCAGGGCTCAAGTGATCCTCCCACCTCAGCCTCCTGAGTAGCTAGGACTACAGGTGCATGTCACCACGCCTGGCTAATACTTCGTGTTTTTTATAGAAACAGGGTTTTTCACTATGTTGCCCAGACTGGTCTCGAAGTCCTGGGCCACCCACTGTGGCCTCCCAAAATGCTAAGATTACAGGTGTGAGTCACTGTGCCCAGTCTAATATATTTAAAGGACTTAGAACAAGCTTGTCCAACCCGTGGCCCATGGGCCACTTATGGCCCAGGACAGCTTTGAATGTGGCCCAACACAAATTCATAGTTTCTTAAAGCATTATTTTTAGCTCTTTGGCTATCATTAGTGTTAGTGTATGTTATGTGTGCCCCAAGACAGTTCTTCTTCCAGTGTGGCCCAGGGAGGCCAAAGACTGGACACCCCTGACTTAGAACCATGCCTAGTACACAGAAAACACTCAGTGAGCGTTCGCTGTTATTACTATTGTTGTCCAGAATGATATTCCCCTAAGGTTTAGGTATTCATTGTAAAAATATGGTTTATGAAAAAATGTCAATTAGGGCTATTTGCAAGTTCTGTGCAAGTGGAAAAAAGCAACATTTGTTTGATATTCCCTCCAACCCACAATTTTTCTTTCTTCTTCTTTTTTTTTTCTTTTTTCCTAGATGGCGTTTCATTCCTGTTGCCCGGGCTGGAGTGCAATCGTACGATCTCAGCTCGCTGCAATCTCTGCCTCCCGGGTTTAAGCGATTTTCCTGCCTTAGCCTCCTGAGTAGCTGGGATTACAGGCATGAGCCACCACGCCCGACTAATTTTTGTAGTTTTAGTGGAGACAGGGTTTCTCCATGTTGGATCCGCCCACCTCAGCCTCCCAAAGTGCTGGGATTACAGGCATCAGCCACCGCGCCTGGCTACCCCATAATTTTTCAAACAATTTTTCAGAAGTGTGCCATGATAATACCAGGCCGTCAGTGGAGACAGAGTCATCAGTCTGCCTCATTTATCAGCAGTTTTCCCTCAAGCTCCTTGGACACACTGCCATGAGCCGGCAGGTGATGAAAGCTAAATAACAACTCCATGCATCACCTCATAGCTCTGTCCTGATACCGAAGTGAACATTTGCACTGCCTTGTTAATAACTGTTTTATTTCTACCTCTTGATCATTTTAAGTTTGCTTTTAAGATGTATAAACGAGCCTCAGGTTATCAGTTCTCTTTTTTCTCTTCAGAAACATGGTTTTTAGCTCAGTAGAATGAGGTCTGACACCTGCCCACAGGCTCAGGAAAGGGACTAGGAGGGGCTAAGGACCCAGGACTTTGTTTATTTATTTATTATTTTTGAGATGGAGTCTCACTCTGTCACCCAGGTTGGAGTGCACTGGTGTGATCTCGGCTCACTGTAACCTCTGCCTCCTGGGTTCAAGCGATTCTCCTGCCTCAGCCTCCTGAGTAGCTGGGATTACAGGCATGCACCACCATGCCCAGCTAATTTTTGTATTTTTAGTAGAAACGGGGTTTCGCCATATTGGCCAGGATGCCTTGAACTCCTAACCTCAGGTAATCTGCCTGCCTTGGCTTCTCCAAGTGCTAGGATTACAGGTGTGAGCCACTGCACCCTGCCAGGACCCAGGACTTTACAGAAGATGCTTCAGAGCAGCCATCAGGCAGCAAAGCCAACTCTCCCTGGAGGTGACAGAGGAGCAAAGCTCTCGACAGAGCATCCTCTGACTCAATATGCCCTGCAAGGGCATTTGGCAAAATAAAGGACGGATCACTTGGGGTTGAGCCGGCAGAGGTGCACTCTGGCTCTATTCTCAATAATAATGAATCACTTCTGTACAGCCCTTTATAGTTTGTAAATTTTTTTTTTCTGGATGCTTAACAACTGCCTGTAAGGACATCCCAGGTTTGGGAGTGTGACAGATCTGTCACCCTCAACATCCCTTCTACAGATGAGAGAAAGTAACAACTCTCTCAACCCATTCTCCCCAACCCCCTTCTTACTTTACCTTTATGGCTATTTAGCTATTTCACTATGTTAAAGGGAAAAGTTTCCAAACCTCTTTAACGTTGATGAGTATTAAGTGAATTCTTAGCATCAGCAGATATTTATATCACCCAAATTTTAGTTGTCTCTTCTCTGTCCTGGCTGGCTCACCCAGAAACTTCTAACCGGCTATAAGACTGTGAGCTACTTAAAGACAAGGGCCATATGTTACTGGTTTTTGGATTCTTCATGCACATAATGGATGTTCCCAAAGTCTCAGTGTCCCAGAAGCATAGATAGGGTAGTAGAAAAAGCCCAGATTAGGAGGCTGACTGACCTTGGTTTGAATTCTGGATTAGCTTCTTACAGGCTCTGTGACCTTGACCACATTACCTGACATCTCTGGGCCTCAGTTTCCTCACTTGGAAAAGGCAATTAACATCTGCTTCACAATTCCTGCAAGGATTGTACATGACAGTGTATATGTATATCACACTAAGTCCAGTGTCTGGGATGAGGACGACATTGAAAAAGCAGTAGCTGCTTTATTCACCTTCTACACGGATGGCCCCTAACATTGAATACAGTAACAGAACACAGAGCCATGCTCCATTTAATTATGTGCCTTTCTCATTTGATCTACCATTTTGATGGTATCCATGCATCCATGAAGAACTGAAATCAATAACATCAGCTCACTGTTAGCTATAATTTAATCTTCTTTTGATGATGTGAAAATCAGAAACAACTTCAGGCTGTCATTATGTACACTGCCTTTCCCGTTCAGCTGAAGACACTCAAAGCTGCTTAGCAGAATTTTGAAGACGTGGAAGTTTACTGGAATTTAACCTAGCTCCCAGGAGTCATCCATCGCTCATTCATTTAACAGACGTTTTCACTCAATACCTACTAGGAACCAGGAACTGGTCTAGGTGTTAGGGAAACAGACCCGAACAAGACAGACAGGAGCCCCTTTTGAGTGAATGAACATTCTGTTGAGTAGAAATGAAAAGCAAAGAGTGTCTCAAGAAAGAAAGAGGGTGCCCCCCTAGAGAGAAGTGGGGGCAGCCACTTTAGACAGAGGCACCAGGAAGACTTCTGAGGTGGTGATGTTTGGACTGTGACTTGAATGACGAGAAGGAGGCAGTCACAAGAAGAGCCTCAGGGGGAAGAGTCCAGGTAGAAGGCAAATACAAAACTCCCAGGAGGGAATGACCTTGGTGAGTGAGGCCAGTGTGGCTACAGTGGAGGGAAGGAGGAGAGCATGGCGGCAGCAGAGACGGCCCAAGCAGGTGGGAGCCAGGGCAGGCAGGGTCCTGAAGGCCAGGTTGAAGAAGCCATCTCTCACGCTAAGAGCAATAGGAAGCCACAGGAGGGATTTTAGCCAGACAAGACCCAAGTTGGGGAAAGCCATTGGGTCCTAAATTCAGACTTTTGATGTTCATTTAAATTCCTACCTCAGGCCTCCTAAAGGAAGAGTTATGCTCTACCTCCTAGATGTCAGAAATGAAAAGAGCAATGGGACCAACTTTTCTTTTTCTTCTTCTTTTTTTTTTTTTTTTTTTTTTTGAGTCCAGGTCTCACTCTGTCACCCACATTGGAGTGCAGTGGTGCGATCACAGCTCACTGCAGCCTCAACTTCCTGGGTTCAAGCGATCCTCCCACCTTAGCCTCCTGAGTAGCTGGGACCACAGGTGTGTACCACCACATCTGGCTAATCTTCGTATTTTTGGTAGAGATGGGGTTTCACCCTGTTGCTCAGGCTGGTCTTGAACCTCTGAGCTTAAGTGATCCCCCTGCCTCAGCCTCCCAAAGTGCTGGGATTATAGGCATGAGCCACCTCCCCTGGCCCAGTATTGACTTTAAATCCTAGTGGCACACTTAGTTATTGGGTGATCTAGGGTAAGTTTGCTGACTTTTCTGAATGTCACTTTCATGGTCTATAAAGAGGGATAATCATCCTATTCTAACAATAAAATTTTATTATTAAATGAAATAATTATATTCATTATTCTATAACTTATATTTATAATTATAAATACAATATAATTTATAACATAATTTATAAATATAATATAATTCATAATACATTTAAATTATATTTAGCAGATGCTAAATACTTAGCAGAAGGCCACATCCCCTGTGGGGATCACTTGGGGTTTTATACCTCTTGTACGGACTCTCCTAGACAGCCCCATACAGCCTTCCTAAACTCATAGATAACATTTGACCGAGGCCCATGCACTTTAGCTCAGCCCCATCACGCACCTGTCTTTGGTTGACTGTTAACTACCCCTTTCCAATCTGTAACTCTGATTCTACTCTCACTTTCCTGAGAAGATCGAGGCCATCTGAGGCCAGTGGCCTCCACCTCCCTGCTCTCCTCAACGTCTCTCTGCACTGTTACCCACTTTCTCCTTTTTTTGCTTCCATCTCAGAGAAATGAATGACCCAGCGTCTTGCCTCGGCTGCCCTCACCTGCCTCTGCTATGGAGCCCAGGCTTTCCCAGCTCCTCCTAGACCTTGTTTCGCCAAGTGGCTTCTCTCTTTTGTACCTTTCACCTCTCTCTTTCTCTGTCTCTGATTCTCTGTCAGTCTCTATCTCTCTTCCTTTTTCTCTCCCTGTCTCTCTCTCTTTCTTTTTCTGTCTCTGTCTCTCATTCTCTTCCTCTCCATCTCTCTCTTTGTCTGTCTCTCATTCTCTGTCTCTGTTCCCCACCTTACCTGTTCCTCTTCTTTCTTGGATTCTTCTTCTCAGTCCAAAAATATGTTCAGATCTCCTCTCCCCAGACAAACACAAAACCAACTCTCCGTAGGCTCTCCTGCCTCCTTCAGCCAAGACACTCCATCACTGCCTTCCCCAAGCCTGGCGCTTTGCTCCTTCCCCTCTTCTAGCTGGTTTCCTCCCAACATGCCCCAAAGCAGCTGTCTCCAAAGTCACCAGTGGCACCCCCCGTCCCCTCCATCTGCCAAACCCAGGCATCATCCTTCAGGGACCCTGCAGAATCTGACGCAGTTGACACTCTTTGTTTTTCATGGGCTGTCCTTCCCCATCAGTCACAATCCTTTTATTTCTTCTAGTTATCACACGACTCTGCCTAGGTCTCCTTCACTGGTGTGCTCTCTCTCTCTCTGCACAGGATAACCAAGAGCAAGAGAGGCCTCCTCTCCTAAAGGCCTCATTGCACGTGCTCTGGCCGGCCCCACCCAAAGCTCTGTTGCCTTTTCATTTTGCATCTGGAATTCTCAATAGCCTCTGTACATCTCCAGAAACTAGAAATCTGCCCCAAACTGAATAATCCTTTCTGCTTCCTCCACATTTAGCCCTTCTCCTCCTGCAGTCCACTGTCTTCTTAACCATCCAGGCTTGACAGACAGCTCCAACTCACCTCACCAGTCGGGCACTACTTTCCCAATGACTTTTTTTTTTTTTTGAGACAGGTCTCACTCTGTCACCCAGACTGGAGTGCGGTGTCACTATCTCAGCTCACCAAAACCTCCACCCACCCCAGGCTCAAGCGATCCTCCTGCCTTGGCCTCCTGAGTAGCTGGGATTACAGGCATGCGTCACTACCACCCAGCTAATTTTTATATTTTTAATAGAGACAGGGTTTCACCATGTTGGCCAGGCTGGTCTTGAACCTCAAATGATCTACCTGCCTCAGCCTCCCAAAGTGTTGGAATTGCATGCATGAGCCACCGTGCCCAGTCTTTTTTTTTTTTTTTTAATCTTTTGAGATAGAGTTTTGCTCTGTTGCTGGAGCTTTGTTGCTCTGGAGGCTGGAGTGCAGTGGTGTGAACTCGGCTCACTGCAACCTCCGCCTCCTGGGTTCAAGCAATTCTCCTGCCTCAGCATCCATAGTAGCTGAGATTACAGGTGCACGCCACCATGCCCGGCTAATTTTTTAATGTGTTTTTAGTAGAGACAAGGTTTTGCCATGTTGACCAGGCTGGTCTTGAACTCCTGACCTCAAGTGATCTGCCCGCCTCGGCTTCCCAAAATGCTGGGATTACAGGCATGAGCCACAATGCCTGACCTCCCAATGGCTTTTTGCTATTCAGTTCCTACCATCCTCACCTATTATAAGCCCTCACTACCTCTCTGTGGACCTCTGTAATGGCCTCCTGTCTGCCCTGCCACCTCCTCTCCTGCTCCCTTCACTAACCCACCCCTACTGTCAAATGACTCTTTTAGAGAATTACCCTGGTTATGGAGTTTCCTACAAAAAAATCTGCACTGACTTCCTGGGACCTTCCAAGCAGGGTTCAGCCTGGCATTCCAGGTCCTCCATTTCTCCATGTGATGGCTCCAACTCACCCTTCCAACCTTAATTCCCATCCCATCCAAACTACAAGCTTTCTGGTCTTCAGGCATTTTCCCTATCTAACCTCCATGGAGTTCTTTCTGCCTGGAACACTGCCTGCTGGAGTCCTGCCTGCTCCAGTGCACCTTTGCCGCTCCCTGCACTAGACACGCTCTCATTTCAGTTCCTAAATCACTTTCTCTATCTCTGTTTCATGAGCCACCATCCAGCTCCATCCCAATTGCTAGACTGTTAGCTCCCAGGAAGCAGAGGGCTAACCTGGCTCACCTTTGCATCCCTGGTAGTAGCCAGTATGGACCTCATGTGTAGTCAATAAATATCTGATGAAAGATGAATGAATCAAGTTGAGTCAAATGGGTCAAATGGAGCCATGACCTTTGTTAAAAAGTATCTTCTGAAGATGGGAAAATGCCATTTTCCCCAGAGGCAGTATGGTTGTAGCTGTGGAGGTGGACAAACTGAGTACAAAACCTGACTCTACCCTTGACCAGTGCTGTAACCTGAGCAAGTTGTATAACTCTTGAGCCTGAGTTTCCTTAGCTGTAACATGAGAACAATACCGACATCACAGGAATGCTGTGAAGAACAAATGAGGCAAACAGAGGCGAAATGGTCTGGTCCAGTTTCTGGAACACAGAAGGAACTTTCTCTTTTTTTTTTTTTTTT
>NW_012103599.1:787072-791662 GCF_000951045.1 Mandrillus leucophaeus
TAATAGATACATACATATACATATAATAAAATGTTCTATGTACATATATGCACACACATACATACATTCCATGGAATACTACTCAGCCACAAAAAAGAACAAAACAATCTCTTTTGCAGCAACCTGGATGGAGCTGGAGGCCATTATCCTAAGTGAAGTAACTCAAGAATGGAAAACCAAATACTGCATGTTCTCATTATAAGTTGGAGCTAAGCCACAGGTACATGAAGACATACAGAGTGGCATAAAGGACAATTATACCACAGAGTCAGAAGAGGGGAGGGCAGAAGGCAGTGAGGAAAAGCTCCCTATGGGGTACCATGTACACTATTTGGGTGATAGGTATACTACAAGACCAGACTTCACCACTGTACAATTCATCCACGTAACCAAAAACCACTTGTACTTCCAAAGCTATTGAAATTTTTGAAAAAAATTTTAAAAATTGCCATGTCCTTCAAGGACGGACCCAGACTGTATAAATGCAACCACTTCTGACCTGTCTCCAGCAGCAGCTTCGCAATGGAGAAGTTGGAGTGGGACACGCTATAGTGAAGAGCTGTGTTTCCGTTGCGATCAGCCAAGTTGACAAGTAGCTTCAGGAAGTGTGGGGAGTGAGGCTGGACCTCGCAGAGGTAGGAGGCCACCACAGCAGGGCTAGACGACTTCCGGCTGGAGACGCGGAACCACTCTTGACTGATGGTGTTCAAGCTTTGCCTCTGAAACCCCAAAAGAGACCAATTCCAAGAGGTTCCCTGGCCAGCAAGAGTTCCTCCCTTACACAAGGAAAGCCAGCTTTGGCCTCTGTCCCTTCAGCTCCCTCCAGCTTGATTTATTCCTGAAGGGCTCAGAGCTGGTGGGGTTAGGAATGCAGCAACATACTTTGTACTTGTGCGATCAGCCCCCTCTGGGAGTGGAAAGGAGGACTGGGAGGACAGCCTAGTAACCAGTAACAAGGCACTTAACTGGAGAAAGTTTGAGTCCACGGGAAGTTTAGCTTACACCTCCGGTAAGAAGTTTAGCTCACACCCCTGGTCTGCTCACAATTACAAAGGCCCTCTCCTTCCCCCTCACACAGCCAGCCCATACTGACCTTGCCCCAGACTCTACCAGGACTCCTGCGTGTGTTTAATAGGCATAGCTGGAAACTCGCATCATCTTACTAATGGGAAACATGCATGCAAAGACAAACAACATCCCCAATTTATGCTTGAAATAAAACCCAAACAGGTGTGCTTGACATGTTTGGCTTTTAAGCTTTGCAAGGACCTTGAGAGTAAATGGTTTAACAACCCACGGCAGGGCCCTGCTATCTGCAACATTCAGCTCCTCTGGGACCATGAACAAGAAGAGTTCCAGAGCCAATGACATCAATTCTGTGTGTGACATGACCTCAGTGTTTAAAGGGTATTTACCTAATGGGGAGGAGAAGCTATTGAGAAGTGATTATGATAAATGATTTCATACTCACGCCAGGAAGAGTCCTGGACTTGGAGTCACTAAATCGATGTGACACAGTTTAATCCCTGGCTTGGCCGGGCGCGGTGGCTCATGCCTATAATCCCAACACTTTGGGAGGCCGAGGCAGGGGGATCACCTGAGGTCAGGAGTTTGAGACCAGCTTGACCAACATGGAGAAACCCTGTCTCTATTAAAAATACAAAATTAGCCAGGCGTGGTGGCACATGCCTGTAATCCCAGCTACTCGGGAGGCTGAGGCAGGAGAACCGCTTGAAACCCGGGAGGTGGAGGTTGTGTGTGAGTGCACCATTGCACTCCAGCCTGGGCAACAAGAGCAAAACTGCATCTCAGATTTAAAAAATAATATAATAGAAATAAAAATAAATAAATAAATAAAATCCCTGGCTCAGCTGTGGGGCCTTGGAAGTCATATAACCTTTTTGATCCTTACTTGTTCTATTATAAAATGGGAGTAAAAGGGGACTGGCCCCTTACCTTCATGGTTCTACAGAGTGAGGTCCTTACACACCTGCTTCTTCCTCTAAGGTGGGGGCAAGGGAGACGGTATCCATTGCTTTGGTCCTAACGTGGGTGTGGTGCCAGGCTTGCATATCCTCTGATCACTTTTCTAGAGCAGAATCAGTGGAATCTTTTGTGGCTAAAACACTTTTATAAATCAGAGTATCTCCTTTACCCATGGGATCTTCAAGAAAATCTGGAGAAAGATCCTAATATTAAGGAACAGAGGGGTGGATTTTGTTTTTTGTTTTTGTTTGGTTGGTTGGTTTCTTTTGAGACAGAGTGGGCCAGCCTATGGCCCAGGCTGGAGTGCAGTTGCATGATCTCAGCTTGCTGCAACCTCCACCTCCTGGGTTCAAGCGATTCTCCTGCCTCAGCCTCCCAAGTAGCTGGGATTACAGGCATGGGCCACCATGCCCAGCTAATTTTTGTATTTTTAGTAGAGACAGGGTTTTGCCATGTTGGCCAGCCTGGTCTTGAACTCTTGACCTCAGGTGATCCGTCCATCTCGGCCTCCCAAAATGCTGGGATTACAGGTGTGAGCCACTGTGCCCAGCCGAGTGGTGGGTTTTGAATGAAGGTCTAAGAAAGACCTTAGTTTGATCATTCAATTAAGAATAAGTGACAGGAGTTTTGATCAACATCCACATATTGGTTCTATTTTTTTTTTTTCCTGTGTTTGCGACAGGATCTCACTCCAGTGCTGAGGCTAGAGTGCAGTGGTGCAATCACAGCTCACTGCAGCCTCAACCTCTGGGACTCAGGTGATTCTCCCACCTCAGCCACTGAGTAGCTGGGACTACAGGCACGTGCCACCACGCCAGGCTAATTTTTTGTATTTTTTCGTAGACACAGGGTTTTGCCATATTGCTCAGGCTGGTCTCAAACTCCTGGGCTCAACTGATCCACCTGCCTCGGCCTCCCAAAGTACTGGGATTACAGGCGTGAGACACTGGCCCTGGCCCTACATATTGGTTCTTTAGGGAACAACTATTTGTCAGATCAGCTAAAGATGAAATAACAGAAACGAGTTGGGTAAGAAATAAACACTGATGCATTGATTGTTTTTACTTCTAGGGCTCTTTTGCAAAGGAGAGCAAAATGGCTTTGAAAAATGCTTACAGGTTGTTCCACCATGGGTCTTACAGCTGCTCTCATAACTTGGGAAAATGTGTCTGTGCCAATATCCCTTGATTAAAAGTAGAGTCACTATGTGTTTAAATCTCTGTAAACCATGAAGGTGTGAAGGAGCAAATGCATATTTTCTTGTTTTCGGTCTCTTGACCCAGAGGTACACTTCAAGAAAAACAGTAATGACTACAGAATTAAACGTCAGGGCTTGAGAGGAATGGAAACATGACATCCACCACCTTCATTTTAATGATGAAGAAACAGAGGCCCTGAGCATCAAACTGACTTGCCCAGTATCTCACAGACGAGGGTCCTGGGAATAGAACCTTCAGTTCCCATTCTACATGCTTTTCACACTCTGCCTAAAGTCCTCTCAAACCACAGGGGCATCGTGAGCCTAAGTCACAGAGTCTGATGACAGCCACTCATGGTGCATTGCTTAATGATGCATGGGAAGTGACTCTGAGCCCCCGGCCTGCTTTCTTGTGCATATCCACGGGCTCCACTTCCTCAGTGTGTCCCATCACTTCAGGCAGCAGTGCTTGGGTAAAGGAGAGAACAACCAGAGGAAAGGGGCCCTGGCCTGCACACTCAAACCACTGCCTCACACTATGCACTGTACACTCACACCACTCACACCCCTGCACACTCACACCACTGCCTCACACTGTGCACTGCACACTCACACCACTGCACACTCACACTGCTGCCTCACACTGCACACTCGCACACTCACACCACTGCACACTCACACCACTGCCTCACACTGTGCACTCACAACTCATCACCACTGCACACTCACACCACTGCCTCACACTGCACACTCACACCACTGCACACTCACACCACTGCCTTACACTGTGCACTCACAACTCATACCACTGCACATTAACACCACTGCCTCACACTGCACACACACACCACTTGCACCACTGCACACTCATACCACTGCCTCACAGTGTGTGCTCACAACACTCACACCACTGCACGTTCACACCACTGCCTCACACTGCAAACTCACAACACTCACACTACTGTACACTCACACCACTGCCTCATACTGTGCACTGCACATTCACACCATTCACACCACTGCACACTCCCACCAGTGCCTCACACTGTGCACTGTATACTCACACCACTTGAACCACTGCACACTCACACCACTGCCTCACACAGCACACTCACAACACACCATTGCACA
The DNA here is from genome assembly GCF_000951045.1 of Mandrillus leucophaeus. NCBI lineage: Eukaryota > Metazoa > Chordata > Mammalia > Primates > Cercopithecidae > Mandrillus > Mandrillus leucophaeus. The sequence goes on from NW_012103599.1 coordinate 791,388, forward strand.
TTCACACCACTGCCTAACATTGCACACTACACCAGTGTACACTCACACCACTGCCTCACACTGTGCATTGTATACTCACACCACTGCACACTCACACCACTGCCTCACACTGCACACTCACACCACTCACACCACTGCACACTCACACCACTACCTCACACTGCACACTCACACCACTGCCTTACACTGTGCACTGCACACTCACACCACTGCCTTACACTGTGCACTGCACACTCACACCACTGTACACTCACACCACTGCCTCACACTGTGCA
>NW_012103599.1:791720-804184 GCF_000951045.1 Mandrillus leucophaeus
ACCACTGTACACTCACACCACTGCCTCACACTGTGCATTGTATACTCACACCACTGCACACTCACACTGCTGCCTCACACTGCACACTCACACCATTCACATCACTGCATGCCCACACTACTGCCTCACACTGTAAACTGCACACTCACACCACTGCAAGGGACTAAAGTCACCCTGGCAGAGTTAACGTCTTAAACAGAAGGGAAATCTTTACATGACAATGAAAAATTAGAGTACCAAGAGCTGGTCCGTGGTGGTCCCAGTTTCTGGCAGATGCTGGCTCAGTGCTTGGCATGCATTAAGAAATTCTTCTGAGGGTTTATATCTAAAGAAAACAAATACATATACACACATATTTACATAATCATTCTTCATGTTGATAAACAAGACTTTCACTCTCCTCCTTTTTCACATCTCAGCAGCTCAAAAATCCAACCTGGGCAACTGCCCTAGGAGGGGGCGTGCTTCAGAAATCCAGAGTGACCACGGTGTGTGCCGATGTGACTTGGCTTCTGAACACTTCTGAAGATGAGCCAAGTGTGTTGCCCATTTAATCCTGCTTTTGTCAGGGTCTGGGGCCGATAACCAAAGCATTTAGGTAGGGGGTTGTGGTAGGGGGTGGTGGACAGGCCCAACTGCATTTCCTGGCGTGCTGGGAAGGGGAGGGCTGTCTTTCTGACTTTGGACCACATATTTTCTGCCTGGGAGGCTGGAAAAAAAAAATCAAAGAATCCAATCCATACCAGAAAATTTCTTCGGGTTATTCTTCCATGGAGGACAGCATAAGTACTAACAGAGTCAGTAATATGAGACTCGTTGAAGCTGGGGTGTCCACAGTGACAAGCACTCTTCCCGTATTAGTCTGAAGGAAGGCTCAGCACCAAGAGGCCTCAGGTGAGGCTTAAAGACACTGGACACAAATAAGCCGACTCACTTGGCCTGTCCTCATCTTGCTGCCATGTTGGAGCAGCCCTGACGTGGGTGACAATCGGCTCCCGTTCACTGTTCACCACTCCTCCGGCAGCCAGGCTGGAGATGGTCATAGTGATGATAATGGTAAAAACCGTCTTGTTTCTACCATTTACTGAGAGCCTAGTATGTGGGAGGTGCTGTGCCAAGCATTTACTTGCTATTTCTCATGTAGTTCTCAATCAAACCTATCAAGTTGCTATTATGCACATTTGACAGATGAGGAAACTGAGGCAACCACAGCTCAAGGACTTTGCCTAAAGTAACATCGTGGCAGAGGCAGGAATGGAGTCCAGGTATGCCTGACTCCAAAGGCAATGCCTTTCTTTTCCTCCCATATGACCTCCCATCACTTTACTTCTATTATTTTTTCTTAAAAAATTAAATATTATAATTAAAATAGAGACAGAGTCTCACTCTGTTGCCCAGGCTAGTCTCGAACTCCTAACCTCAAGGGATCCTCCCACCTCAGCTTCCCAAAGTGCTGGGATTACAGCTGTGAGCCATGGTGCCTGGCTGCTCCCATCACTTTAAAAGACACATCACTGGCCAGGCACTTGTAGCTCACACCTGTAATCCCAGCACTTTGGGAGGCTGAAGCGGGTGGATCACAAGGTCAGGCATTCAAGATCAGCCTGGCCAACATAGTGAAACCCCATTTCTACTAAAAAATACAAAAAAAAAGCTGGGCATGGTAGTGGGCGCCTGTAGTCCCAGCTACTGGGGAGGCTAAAGCAGCAGAATCACTTGAACCCGGGAGGCAGAGGTTGCAGTGAGCCGAGATTGTGCCACTTCACTCCAGCCCGGGTGACAGTGCAAGACTCTGTCTCAAAAAAAAAAAAAAAAAAAAGACACGTCACTTTAAAAGCCAGCATGGTCAACAGGACAGGCAGAAAAGCTTATGGGTAACAGTCAGAAGGACTGGGGCTGGGGTCCCTGCTCTGCTGGCTGCATTCCTGCATTTCCCTAAGTCTCTGTTTCCACATCTGTACAGTGTAGTGGTCACAATAACTTCTACCCTGCAGGACTGTTGAAAGGATACTTGTAAAGTCCTTCACAGTTTCAGCGCTAGGTAAATGTTGACTTTATACGTAGACACCGGCTGTGACAGTACTTTCCACGAAAGCAGGAGCTATATATCTGCCTCATTTAATAAGTGCACAGTGTGGGCATGAAACAGAGACTTAAACAACACTGGCGAATGGATGGGTACATGAATGAACAAATCGCATGAGTGGGTGGATATATGCCCTTGCCCTTTTTCAGAGGAACAAGTGCCCACATTTGTGTCCATTTGCTCACCTCTCAGCCTTGGACTGGGGGACTTCTTCCCCAGCCCCACTTTCCTGGGCAGCATGGCAGGTGCCCTCGGGGATGCCCTGCCCAGCCTCGCAGGTGAGGTGGGCGTCTTTGACATGCCTGTGGTCTGGGCCATCACACTTCTTCTCAGCCTCACTGTCAGACAAGTCCTCTGGGGAGCTGTCCTCACCGCTGGTCTCCTCACTCGAGGTGGTCTCATACCTGGGGTAGGAAACAAAGGTCACTCGTCCTGTCTTTCCTGCCCAGTGCCCATGTCAACACCAGTGAGAGCTGGGTGGGCCTCAGGTCACACTCCGCAGCTTGCTAACCTCCTCCCCGACTCTCTACACCTGCCGGCAGGGTGACAGGCTCCCAGGAATCTTAGTGTCGGAAAGACTGCAGTCTTTCTGACTGCATGGTGCAGGGAGGCTATTTGGGGAGACTCAATTAACTGTGCTCATTGTCAAAATAATTAACTTTGCTCATTGCAGCAAACCCACCAGTAGCCTGTCCCCTCATCGGTTGATGCATTTGGTGACCCAGACAGGCCATCACAACATTTCTCATGAAAGCATTTGCTTGTGGAATCCTAATGTTAGGTCCGGAGAGGGGCCCAACTCCAGGCAAACATCCCCACCTCCACCCTGAGTTCACCAAGTTGCCTGCAAATCTTCACATCTCTGGGTGAGAGCGAGTCCTCCCTTCAGCCTGCGCCAGCCCAGCTTGCACGTGGCAAGGCATGAACTCCTCCACACCTACATCCAGCGCTCCGTGGGATACCCCAACACAACATCTGCCTGTCTTCGCTGCAACCTGTTTGAACTACTGCTTGGAGCAAAAAGAGGGAGAGCACAGGCCACTTGACTCATGGCCCTCTTTCCTGGTAGTGACCCTTATGTTCAATTATAAGTGACTCTGTTGAGTTGGCAGACCAGAGGCCAGAGGCCATGGAGGAAAGTCCTGGAAGATTTATTGACTCCTCTACTGATATTCAACAGGAGATCCCTGATGGAGAATGCTGGTGGTAAGATGATTTCAGGTTCTTGGGCCACTGGACACAGCCACAGGGACTGGTGGCCATGGCTTCCACTGAACCCCCTAAGGACCCTTCTCTGAATGGTGGCCTCTACATAAAACCCCTGTGCTCAATGGATTTGCAAACCCAGTCTGCTCCCTGGTATGCTTATATTCTGTCTCGCTTAAACCCTAGATATTTCTTCCTCTATTATGCAGGAACAACCTTTCACGTTTGTGATTAACAGAGTGGAGGGCATATTACATTTCCCAAACAGTACTCATCTTGGAACTGCTTCCATAAAAACTTTGCCTGGAACTTCACTTATTCATTCAACAGGAATTTATTGAGCACCTACTATGTGCCGGGGCAGTTCTAAATCCTATACCAAAGTCCCTGCCTGCCCTAGTGGAGCTTATATTCTAGTAGGGAGAGTCAGAAAATGAACATGTAAAGAAATATTACATTCAGGTGGTGACAAAAAATGAATAAAATAAAAAAAAGAGCCATGGGATAGAAGGATAAGAGGAGTGGCTACTTTAATTAGAGCGGAAGTTCCTAACATTAGTGGTACATTAGAATCATTTGAGGATGTTTAGAATTCCCAGGATGTGGACTGCACCCAGACTGATTAAACCAGAGTGTTCAGGGAAAGGACCCAGACACTGGGATGTTTTAAAAGCTCCCCTGGTGTTTCCAGCGTGCAACCAAGGCTGAGAATCACTGCACTGGAGTAACAAATGCTGAGGGAATGTCCAGGAGAGGAGGCCTTTAGCAGGGCAACGGCAAGTGCCAGGGCCCTGAGATGGGCCTGAGCTCAGCCCATTGGAGGGAGGGAAGGAACGGCAGTGGCAGGGACTAAGGCTGAGCAGAGCCATGATTTGCTTCTTCCAGGTTTGGATGCAGAGTGGGGACCACTGGGGGTGTTTAAGCTGGGGAGAGACATGACCTACACGAGGCTTTGAGATTAGGCTGATTCTCCTTTTCTGTACATGAACTGTGAAAGCACACAATCCCGTGTCAGATGTTAGTGGAAGTGGGAACAGCAACTCGCCTGTGATACCCAGTTTATCATTTCTTTTTCTTTTCTTTTTCCTTTTTTTTTTTTTTTTTTTTTTGAGACTGAGTCTTGCTCTGTCGCCCAGGATGGAATGCAGTGGCACAATCTTGGCAACTCACTGCAACCTCTGCCTCCTGGATTCAAGCGACTCGCCTGCCTCAGCCTCCTGAGTAGCTGGGACTACCAGATGTGTGCCCCCACGCCCAGCTAATTTTGTATTTTTGGTAGAGATGGGGTTTCACCAAGTTGGTCAGGCTGATCTTGAAATCCTGGCCTCAGGTGATCTGTCCACCTCAGCCTCCCAAAGCGCTGGGATTACAGGCATGAGCCACAGCACCCAGCCCCAGTTCATCATTTCTGACGTTTCCCCTTGTTGACGTTTAATGTCTTCCCTTCTGGTGTGACTCAAATTAGCAGGGATCCTGAGCTCTCTGGGCAGCCTTCAGGGTTTGGGCTTCCTCGCCTAACAGAACTTATCTCAGCACATCAGCATTTCATTTTTACTTCTGTTATCTGTGAGCTAAAGGCAGGCACCTTTATTTATTTGACTTTTCAATCTCCACGACCGAGCGCACTGTTGGCATTTAGTAAGTGTTTGTTGAACATTCAATTCTCTAGAATATGTAAGGTTTTGTTCATGTTCTAAGTCAATAGTCTAGTTGTTTATCTTCATCCCCAAACACTTGGGCTTGGCTTGCAGGAAGTTAAAGGAAGAAAAAAATTAAATGGACGAAATTTGAAGTTCCATGAATTAACAAAGTTTGTTACTAGTTTCAGTTTTATGGTTCAAGTTAAATGCCTTCCTCTAAGGGCCCGTATACCCCCAAAACTCCCAGAAGCCACCTGGAGTCCTGGCCCTGGGGAAGACCAAAGCCAAGACATATTAAAAGCAGAGGTTCCAACAGACCACCACAGCTGGCAGGAAGCCAAACACATGCAAACCCGAGATGGAGTTTTAAAGGGCCATTGAAATTAATTCCCTTGAAGAGGAATGAAAACCAGATGCCTCCCCCTAGGAAAAGAGAGTGTGAAGGACAATAGCAGGAGAGGTAGCAAGAAAGGCAGTCTGAGCTTCACAAGCGATGCTTACCCACCGTTAACCCCAACAAACTGAAGGTTCTTTTTGGTTCCATTACCTCCTGCACGGAAGCCATAGTCTTTCTTTTTCATTATGGATTTAAGGCTGGTCAACGGGGAGATCTCTAGGCAGACACAACATCACAGGTTAGAATGATCTTGGGGACGCATGGCAATGTAGCAAAACCAGGATATTACTTTGAGGGGACAAGGGTTGCCGGTGTGTGGAGAGGTAAGGGAAGGACAGGGAACCAGATCATGTAAATCAATGTTTTGGAGATCTCTTGGGGGAGCCTTGCTTTCTGCTCAATGTTGGGAGAACTGTCTCTGTTAACGATGCCCCTCTAGGTGTGGATGAAGAACAATGTGGCGTAGGTGCCATTGCTGTCCCTGTCTTACGGCTGGGAAATCTGAGGCCCACACTTGCTCAGTGAATGGCAGTGCAGGAGAAGAACTTAGGCCTCTGGACTCATGGTCCAGCACCCACTTCTGTTCAAGGGCATCTCAGTGGTCCTTCCTGGCTCACAAATGCATGTTGACACTAGGGTTGCGGGAGTGGTGATGACACCGTGCTCACAGTAGACACACAAGCAAGGACACAGATCTTGCATTGTGCTCAACAGGACAGGAGGCGGTTCCCAACCGGCAAGGCTAGAACTAGCACCGAAACAATGAGAAAGCAGCCAAATCGTGATTTGTGGCAGGAAGCAGACTTGCATGCTGCCCAGTAAAGCAAAATGTGGTTCCACTTTACCCAACAGTGAAGAGGGTTTGATCTGTTACAAGAGGAAGTGCTGCTCAGCCGAAGGGCCCAGTTCCATATGTGAGCAGCACTCAATCTCCTGCCCCTGTACACACACAAGCACGTACACACACACATGCACGCAGAGAAAATATTCAGTGAACTATACCAGATATCAATATAATGTTCCTCCAAAACCAGGCTATAGAAAACCTCTACTGTGCAAGAACCAGAGAGGAACACAGGAATGCAAAAGCCCAGGAAGAGGTTTGGAGTCCACTCAGCAGGGCCATTCTTGGCCCCAGACACTGCCTTTGCACAATGCAAATGACAACAGCCCCCTCTGGGTGGATGCGGTGCTGCAGTGCAAGGCATGGCAAATGGAGTGTGGGCTGGCTTTCAACTTTCATTTGCCCTCCCTGGCTGCCATCTTTGTGCCCTGTGCTATCCATACAGCTGTAGGCAGTGGCCTCACAGTCAGACCCAACCTTAGAGCAAAGGCAAGAGTAGAGGTCCCGAGCCTCCACTGTCACACACATCAGTTTTTATTCCACTGGGTTCCTGGAAGTACTAAAATCTTTTTTTCTTTTTTTCTTGCTTTTTTTTTTTTTTTTTTTTGAGATGGAGTCTCGCTCTGTCACCCAGGCTGCAGTGTGATCTCGGCTCACTGCAACCTTTGCCTCCCAGGTTCAAGCGATTCTCCTGCCTCAGCCTTCCAAGTAGCTGGGATTACAGGTGCCCACCACCATGCCTGGCTAATTTCTGTATTTTTGGTAGAGATGGGGTTTCGCCATGTTGACCAGGCTGGTCTTGAACTCCTGATCTCAGGTGATCTGCCCACCTCGGCCTCCCAAAATGCTGGGATTACAGGCCTGAGCCACTGCTCCCAGCTGCTAAAATCTTTTTAAAAACACATTAATATAATGAAAACCTTGTTCCCTCTGCCTCATCATGTGAAGGAGAAAGGGCTCCCTGTCTCAGGCCCCTGTATGGACGGTATTTACCCATCGGCGGGGAGGAGGAGGAGGCCGACGGCTCCTTGGGTGGGGGAGCCTGGGCTGAGTAGGCTGACAGCAGCAGGTTGAGGGAGCTCAGCAGCTGGCTCTGGATGCTGCTGAGCTTGGAGGCCGGCTGCTTGATGGCGCTGGCCAGCTCTGGGTACCCGTGCTCCAGGCAGCTCCACTGCTCCTGCAGGAGCTCCTGGATCTTCTTCACGTACTGCCCAATAGTGGCATCCGTTGGCGAGCTCGGTGGCCTTCCCGGGCGCTCCTTCCCTGGGAGATCGGAATTGGCCTCCTCTCTCCCTGCTGGGGGAGTCTTTCTGTCGCTGGCCCACGGAAAGCCTCCTGCTTCCCTGGTTCCTCCCTGAGGGCCTCCTTCCTGTTCAGTGTCTGCTTCTTCAATCCTGAGTTTAGTGGAGAGGAAGCTATGTACAGAGGGGGTAAGGACTTGCTCAGGTCCCTGTGGCAGTGACAGCTGGGGCACATGTTCTGCTGGGCTCTGATCCCCTTGTTTGTGACCATCTGGCCCCCATAGGAGGCCATTTTCCTCTCCTCGGTGCCCCCAGCTTTCAGACTCCATGCTGCCTAGAAGGTTGACCTCAATGCCCTTGTCACACGACTCCCTGGTCAAGAGTCCGTGGACAGGGTCAGTGTTCACCATGGCGTCCGTCTGGCCCTGAGTGTCTTTGGTGTTCTCTTGGTGAAGCTGTCCTTCCAGTTGGGCTACAGTGAACTCCAGCTCTCGAATTCTTTGCTCCCTAGCCTTGATTTCCTCTTCCTGCTGCTGGAGGGCAGCTCTGACCTGCACCAGTTCCTCGGTTCTTCCAGACAACTCTCCCTCCAGGGCCGAGACCTGCTGTTTCAGGCTGGAGATGCTGCCTGGATCCACCCTGGCAAGGCCCAGGCTTTCCTCCGTCACTCTGATGCCAATGCTTCTCACGTCCACCTCTACAGGTGGCGGGGGCGGAATCTCACTGATGTTGAGCTCGATTTCTTCCAGGAGGAGCTCATTCTCAGGGATGGGTGATGGCAGAGGAGGAGGGCTTGGTGTGGGGGAGCCAGGGCTGAACACCACCTCTGCTCTTCTGGCTTTGTGTTCGTCTTCCTTGTCCTCTAGAACTACAAGCACATTCTGGAATGAGGAAGGAGGGCCTGGGAGAGGGAGGTGATTTGGAGCCTTCACCGTGCCCTCTGGAGGCTCAGCTCCCTCCTGGACCAGCTCCGGAATCCGAGTTGATGCTTGTGGGCTGGAGCTGTGGAAACCTGCCAAGCCTTCTGCAGGGCCAAAGGTGCCATCGCAGACGCTGCCTTCACCCTGAAGGGGAGGGAGGGCAGGAGGGGCAGGAGGCCCCAGGCTGAGACCTGGCTCCTCAGAAGCCCTGCTGTGCAGCAGCGTGGCAGGCATGCTGGATGCTCTCAATAGCTGGGGCCGTCCACTCCCAAGGGTGACCTCGGCATCCTCTGCTTCAGCAGCTTCCAACTGCCTGGTGGCCTCTGCCAACAGGGCCCTCCTGTGGTAGCTCACCTCACTCGCGCTGGTTGAGGCCTGGGAGGCATTACCAAGCGGCAGTGACTGGGTTTGCTCCTGTGTCCCAAGCGATGCCTTCCTTGGCACCACTGGGGACCAGTTTTGGGGCGGTGGGGCCGTGGGGGGGCGAGCCCCACTGTCAGGAAGGCTGAAGTTTCGGGGCAGAGTGCTAAACTTGGCCTGCTTGGACCTTCTGTGGATAGGAATCCTTTTGATGGTGTTTCCCTTCTCGATGTCATCCACATACTTGAGGAAGTCCAGGTCTAAATGAAAGCCATATGGGGTCTCCACAGAGTAAGGGTGCCTCTTCGGAGGGTCTTTCTCTTCATCCCCCTGACAGGACTGGTCTTTGGCTGGGAGACATAAGACAAGTTAAAAAAAAAAGCAAAAAAAAAAAGCACAAAGTTAATTAAGCATTACAGGGCGATGAGGCCTAATATCTCTGATTTTAACTTAACACTATCACATGAGACTTCTCCTAAATGTTATAGCCTCTAAATTATGCCGAGATGCTCAGTCTTTTTGGCTGTATTGGGAAATCATCTTATTAAATCAATGTGTACTTAGCCAATGTCTGCAAGGAAACGGGGAGGGAATGGTTTCCAGTTTGCCGTACATCATCTGGATTACTACTGGGGAATCTGCCTGCAGACCAGCAAAACAAAATGGTCTTGAACTGCTTTTGTGGGTTTGAATCATATAATTGCTAAACGGAAGTGCCCAGGAATTTGCCAAATCAGGGTACTAATTGGCAATTCGGATATGGAAGATTTTGAAGGATAAGATACACAAGTAGCTCAGCAGTAAAAAAGAAATCTGCAAAAGAAACCAAACCCTAACTTGCATGACTCAAATTGGTAGGAGTAAATCTTGCTAAAGCCGGAGGTATTAATGAGTTATGCCTTTTACATTATTTAAACTTGTGCAGATGCCTGCGCCTCAGGTATGCACAGATCAGAGAGAACTGGAACAAGTAATCATGCACGGCCTACGCTCTTTGCATCTGAAAATTGCCTAGTGCTTAACAAACACGAAATTCACTTTCATAAACCCATGCCAAGTAAGAAAACACCTAGTTTGGTCAGGAACTCAGTGAAGAGAGGAAGGAAGGAAGGAAGGAAGGGAGGGAGGGAGGGAGGGGGAGAGGGAGGGACGCAGGGAGGAAGGAAGGAGAAGGGGAAGGGGAAGGGGAAGAGGAAGGGGAAGGGGAAAGGGAAGGGGAAGGGAAGAAGAGAAAAAGAAAGAAACTGCATTTTTCACACACTGGATAAAATGTGGTAAAAGGGCCAATTAATGTCAAAAGGGACATTGGTATCCATCCTCCAAGAAGAATGGGACTTGACTTTCCAGGGCAACCCATACGCTGGGGGGCCATCATGATGAGGAAGTTCTCCATTACACCAAGGTTCCAGGATCTCCTTGCAGCATCCACCTGTTGACCGCAACAGAGGACGCTGGAAACAAGCCGGTCCTTCAACTATCTGCATCCATAGGGGCCTGTTGCCAAGCAACTTCTTCTTCAGGTTAAATAGTCTTTGTTTCTTCGATGTTCCTCATGTGACATGCTTAATTACCTCTGTGACATTCTGCTAAACAGTCTCTGAAAATATTGAGCTCAGGAGAGAACATTAGTGGAGAGTACAGAGGTTCAGAATACAGATTCTGGAGCCTGGTCTAGATCTCTGCTGTATGACCTTGGAGAAGTTACTTAGCCTTCCTATGTCTCATCATCTGTAAAGTGGGAATAATAACAGGTAAAATAAGATTATTGTGAGGACAGTTGGGTGCGGTGGCTCACGCCTGTAATCTCAGCTCCTTGGAAGGCCAAGGTGGGTGGATCACTTGAGGTCAGGAGTTTGAGACCAGCCTGGCCAACATGGTGAAACCCCATCTCTACTAAAAATAGAAAAAGTTAGCTGGGCGTGGTGGCAGGTGCCTCTAATCCCAGCTACTCAGGAGGCTGAGGCAGGTGAATCGCTTGAACCCGGGAGGCGAAGGTTGCAGTGAGCCGAGATTGCACCATTGTACTCCAGCTTAGGCAACAATAGCAAAATTCTATCTCAAAAAAAAAAAGATTATTGTGAGGACTAATTAATAATAAAGTACTTGGGACGATGCCTCACACATGATAAACATTCAGTTTATCTTTGTGGAATCCCAAAATATAGACAATGGAAGCCCCATAATGGAAACTGACTTATGTGACTCACTGCTGGTCTCCACAAACATGTTGTGACTGGTTGATTGCTTGGTTTTAAGGGTAGTAGGCCCTAGGTTAAAATTATAAAATAGCTGTGATTCAATTCACTTACCTCAACCACCCATTTATTGAGCACCTATGTGCTAAGCTAGATCATAAGGACACCAAGATGAACCAGGTTCAGCCTCTGCCTTCAAAGGATTTATGGTGAGGCAGGAGAGACACGAACACACACAATGCAGTGAGATAAGGAGAGTAAGAGATGCATGCTCATGGTACAGGCTTCTTCCCTGACTTATTTTTCTAGTTTCTGCGAATTATTTTTTTTTTGGACTTGGAGACCAATTTTTCCTAGGTAGGAGAGGGAGGCCTTTACACAAAAGTGACGTACAACTGGGTGATAAATGAATAAATAGGGACTTGCCAGGAGAACAAGGGAGTAAAAGACATTGTAGCAATTTATCTTCAAGATGACCACCACCAATTCCTACCCCGTTTGGACAAGCAAGCTAATTTTATATTTAAAGGTAGAGTCTACCTTTCCAGGCCTTTGAATCTGGGCTGGCCTGTGACTGCTTTAACCAAAAGAATATGGCTGATGCTCAGAGATCTTGAAGGCTAGGTCATAAGAAGCCCCATAGCTTCCACCTGGCTCTCTTAGAATGCACACTCATTGGGAAGCCAGCTGCCATGTAAGAAGTCCACCTTCCCCGAGACTGCCATGTTTCGAGGAAGCTCAAACAGCCCCACAGAAAGGTCAAGTGGAGAGAGGTAAGGAAATGCCCAGCCAGCCCCAAGCAGTTCCAGTCATCCTAGCCCAGATGCCACGCATGAGTAAAAAAGTCTTCAGCCATCATCTAACTTCAACTACAGGAGGGACCCCAAGTGAGAATCACTGAACTGAGCCTGTGCTAATAATAAATTACTGTATTAAGCCACCAAGTTTTGGGATGACTTGTTATGCAGCAATAGATAGCCAAGACAGAAAATCTAGCTCTCCACAGAGAATGTGCAAAGGGATGGAGGGTGAAATCACACAGTATTTCAAAGTTCTATAAATGCAGCTGATATGGCCAGTACTTAAAACGTGGTAGAGAAAGATAAAATTGGAAAGGACAGCAACAGCCAGATCATGGAGCAACTTGTATGCACGTAAACAAGTTTTGACTTTACGCTTTAGGTGATGGGAATCACCAAAGGGTTTTAAACAAGGGGGTGACTTGGTTGAATGTGATTTCAAAAAGAGCATCTTGCCAAGGATTAACAGAAAGGCAAACCAGAGGCCCCAAGATCAGCTGGGAGGCTGCTGACATGATTAAGGTGAGAGGAGTTCAAGGTAATGGAGGGAAAGGGACAGGTTTAAAAAAGTTGCAAATGGTGGTATTTCCTGGGGCACATTTTCCTTCCTTCCTCCCTCCCTCCCTCCCTCTTTCTTTCTTTCCCTCCCTCTTTCTTTCCCTCTTTCTTTCTCTTTCTTCCTTCCTTCCTTCCTTCCTTCCTTCCTTCCTTCCTTCCTTCCTTCCTTCCTTCCTTCCTTCCTTTCCTCCCTTCCTCCCTCCCTCCCTCCCTCTCT
>NW_012103599.1:804479-834728 GCF_000951045.1 Mandrillus leucophaeus
GTTTCACCATGTTGGCCAGGCTGGTCTTGAACTCCTGACCTCAGGTGATCCGCCTGCCTCAGCCTCCCAAAGTGCTAGGATTACAGGCATGAGCCACCATGCCCAGCCGACTCACACAATTTTTTAAACCAACTTGCTCCCCGACCTTCCCGTACCCCCACAAAGAAACACACTGGCAATTTTAGTAAATGAGAACAATATCTTGCATTGCTCTCCATTAGTTTTCCAAGTTGCACTGGCTATACTCTTAGACCTACTGGTCTGCTCAACAGCCCCCCGGATTACAAGGACAGGCCAAACAGAGAAGAGATATTTACCAAAAGTTAAGTAGAGGGCAGATTTATGACCTAGAAGGCAAAGAGCTCTCCTAAAGGAGAGGCTGCATTATTTATCTGCTTATTGCCTCAATTCACTAGAAATGCACCGATTTGCCCAACGGCTTCTGGGCACAGATCCAGAGCACAAATACAATCATAGCATCAAATAAGAAACAGCAGATTTAAAGGCAGAATCTTCCACAAGGGAGAGGAGGGCAAGTGAGGTTGAGCAGCTACCAAGGATGACAGGTTTAATAGCAGGTTTAATAGGTGCTTTCCTAAGCTAGCACACACACACACACACACACACACACACACACACATACACACACATAGTGATCCATCATGTTGCCCTGCCTGCCACCTGCCACTCTGCATTCCTTCTCTTTCTCCCAGCACAAGAGGAATGCTGGGCTTTGATGAGGGAGCTTGAGCTGATAGGCTGAGAGACTGCCCTCACAAGCAGCTCTGCTCCTGTTCATTCTACCTGGTGGCAGGTATGCGGGAGCTCAGAATTCCAGGCACTGGGCCAGGGTGGGAATCAGTTAGGAGGACCTGACTCTGCTCAAAATGAAATTCAGATGAAATAAACCAGCACATGGCCAACCTGGCTGGATTTGAATCCTGGCTGTCATCTCCCACTTGTGTGATTCTGGGCAAATTATTTCATTTCCCTCTGCCTCAATTTCTCCATTTGTAAAGTGGAGATAACAACGCCTAACTTACAGAGTTGTTGTCACTATTAGCATGAATGCACTAGAGAACACAGCCCAGAGTAGACACTCACTGAAGGACCCTAACAGCAAGGGTGGGCAGGTTCTGAATGCGGCAGAGGAGGATTCACTGAGCATGTGCTGTCTCCCTACAGCTCAAGAGGGAATGAGAGTCCAAGAAAATATTTCTGGAGAAAGTGGGAAAATGAGTCTGGGGAGAAGAAAAAACAAAGATAGAGGAGGCTCAGAGCTACCTGGAATTCCCTATGAAGTCTTGCTTAAGAGTGCAACAGATCACTAGACCCTTACATAGGACCTACAAACACAGTCAGCTTCAGAGTTACACACAGACAGGAGAAAAGGGGACTTGAAGGGGACAAGGTAAGGAGGGAGAACCACAGTAATTATCTGAAGGGACAAGTGAAGTAAAGCAGGTAAGTGAACCAACTAGAGGCGTTTAAAGTGTGAACCAACTAGAGGCGTTTAAAGCGTTTAAAGAGAAGTTCAAAAGCCTATATTCAGTCTCTGAAGTAAATGGGAAAAACAGAAACTAGAGAGAAAGTGGCTGAAAATAAAGCCATAAAGAAGGGGAGTAAAACGAAACTCTTCCAAAGACCAAGACAGGGAAGGAAGCCTTCCCCTCTGGGAAGGCTTGTCCCTGTTCTGGGAGGCCCATGGCTGAAAGGAGGGAGCCTTTCTTGAGCTCATATGAGCGATCACGTGGACAGCAGACCTCCCCAGTGTGCTGAGAAGGGACTTAGAGGCAGCTGGGCTGACAGGCCCCTGGGGCTTTTGAGGGAATGAGTGGGTGTTCTGTGGGACCACTGCCAGGGATGTACTGAAAAGGCAGCTCTCTGGGGAGAAAGGCAACTACTGAAATATTGAAATATATGGGAACTGCATTTGGAAGAAGAGGCAGGGCGGGAGCTGATGTCAGGTCCCTAAGTCCTGCACTGGTGGAGGCCCATATGATTCAAGGGTAATTAGAGGCTCTCTGTTTCCTGATATTTGGTGATCTAGAAAAAAAATTCATTAGAAGTCAGGAGATTGGGGTCTAGACTGTGGCCTTCTGCAAGTTTCCTGGGGACGGGAAGAGGGGAACATTCCGACATTCATTATGCTAGGTAGTTGTTACTCGACAACTTTCCATGCATTGTGTAATTTAGTTCTTTACTAACCCTATGAAATAGTATTAATACCTGTTTATAGACAAGGTGTGGTCAACTGTTTGCAAAGATAGTCACAATAATATCCGACCCTTGGGGTACTCCCCTACCACACTGACACTAGATGTGGCCTTATGACTGTGTTGGGCAGTGGGTCAACAGCAATATGACATATGCAGAGATTGGAATATTATCTCCACATTGGAGTCAGTCTGTTCTTGTGTTGTGCTTCAACTCTTCTGCCACCATGTGAACAAGCCCTAGCCAACCTCCTGGATGATGAGAGACACATGCCCAAGTCACTACTGATATCCCAGATATGTGAGTGTGGCCATTCTAAGTCATCCAGCCCCAGCCAAGTCACCCAGAAGCCCATGGACATGTGAATGAACCCAGAAAAGATCAGCCATGCCAGCCCAGACCAGAATAATGGCCCTGCTAACCCACAGAATCTTTTGAGAAATAATTAATGTCTTTAAGTCACTAAATTGTTGGGCTGTTTGTTACACAGCAAAGCTAACTGATACATGTGAGGATTAAGGATCAAAGACATTAAATGACTTGTAGAATCACTTAGGTATGAATGGAGGCTCTTTCACCATATTGTGCCTCTTTCCTTGGCTAGGGCTGGAGATACACAAAATCTGAAATACATGCTTAAGCCTACCAGCACTGCCTGTTTGGGGGTATCTCCTGTAAGCCTTTCCTAGGCTATTTCCAGGATTTGTGGCAACAATTCTTTCCCAGCCCAAGTGCTTATCTTAAAACAGGCCCTACAAAGCAGCCTGCCTACCATCTGTCTTCTCCATCTTTGGAGCGCTGACCCTCAGTGTCTCAGGCACTCTTCATCAGATGAGTCTGTAAAACTTGTTGGAGAGTTCTGAAAGAAAGGAGGATACAGAATTGGTGAGTCTCATTAGAGTTTGAATAAGTATTGGGGAAACATAGCACTAAAGAAAGTAACACCCATCCCTGCCTTTCTCCCAGGGTGCCCATGACCTCACAGTCCTCCGAGGAGGAAGATTAAAAACCTGTACACATTTCTACAGTCCAATTCTGAATGTTTCTTCATGGAATATTAGCAATAGTTGAAATGAAAAGAAGTGGAAGTATTTGGTCCAGCCGTCTTGCTTGGCAGATGAGGAAACTGAGGCTGAGGAGTTAATTGCTCTAAGGTGTCTCAGAATATTCGTGAAGGTGCTAGTATCAGACCTAGGCTTCTGATACCAGCACAGGGCACTTTCCGTAATCTCAAGAGTTGAAATCTACCTGTCCCCATCCTGGGAAGAGACTTATAATCCACTTTGTGAGAAAGCTGGAATCAGAGTACCTATAAATGATGTGTGACATGTCATTCAAACAGAAGATAGAGATGAGATAATTGCAAGTACTGACAGGGAGCTGATACTTAGAGGTGATTTCTAACCATGGGCAGAACAAGGGGAAGTTCAACCTGGGTGGCCCGAAGACATGGGTGACTATTCAAGCAGAATATTGCCCTGGCTCTGAATTAGTGTGCCTTGAGGTTTGACCATAAATTCTCCCCAAAGTTTTTTTTTTTTTTTTTTTTTTTTTTTTTTTTTTTGAGACGGAGTCTCGCTCTGTCGCCCAGGTTGGAGTGCAGTGGCCGGATCTCAGCTCACTGCAAGCTCCGCCTCCCAGGTTTACGCCATTCTCCTGCCTCAGCCTCCTGAGTAGCTGGGACTACAGGCGCCCGCCACCTTGCCCGGCTAGTTTTTTGTATTTTTTTTAGTAGAGGCGGGGTTTCACCAGGTTAGCCAGGATGGTCTCGATCTCCTGACCTCGTGATCCACCCGTCTCGGCCTCCCAAAGTGCTGGGATTACAGGCTTGAGCCACCGCGCCCGGCTTCTCCCCAAAGTTTTAATCCATTTCCAGGACTCTTTCTTCAAATGGTAAACATCCTAGCTCCTGCCCCCATTACAATAAATCACCCAGGAAATTGGCTTTTTATGATTGTAACTCCACATCCATCAGAATAACGAATTATCTGTGACACCACAGCAGTGGAAGCAGGGTTGTTTTAGGAATTCCAATGTACTTGACAATGAACTCCAGACCAGGAAAGTGAACCAGTGATGAGGGAAGGATTGGGAGAAACTGAGAGGGAAAGAAAAGGATGATGGGTGGCCCCCAGAAACCAAGGATGGAAAAAAGGGGACAAAAAGTAACTCGAGAAGAGGGCTGGAAAACATGAGGCCTGTCAAATAAGAGAGAAATGCCGAAGTTTGCCACCAGAAAGTTTAGCACCACTTCTTCCTGCGAGCGCTGCTTCTGCCTCATCTCCTCCAGCCCATTTGCCAAGCAGCTGCCAGAGAGGCCTTGCTCTATCCAGGTGGATGGAGCCCCAAAGGGCAGGCATGTGTTCTAGAAGCAGAGACACTCATTGCAGAAGGATTGACACACTGAGTACTTTGCTTACCTCTGAGGCAGCAAGCAGTGCAGCAGCACATCCTGGTTTGTTGAAAACTGAGAGCTGGAGAAGTTAGCGACAAGGGAGCTGAGAGTGTAGGTGGTCTTGCAGAGGCTGAGAGTGGCCACCAAGGAGGCAGACGGTGGAGAGGTGTGGAAGGTTCTAACCTGGAGGTGAGGCAGGCTTGCCCTTGTTATAAAGAGAAAGCTCCCAGGCAGAGAATACCACTGCCTCTCTCACCACCCCAGCTCTGCAGCCTCCAGCAGGTGATGCTGGCATGCAGGAGGCAGTGGCAGGTGAAGCCTGCAGAAGAGACTGAGGTGGCAAACCCTAAGCTTGGCCCTTCATCTCCACCATCACAGCCTCTCCTGCTCCCCTCTCCCTCCCACCCCTGTAACATTACTAAGCAACAGGCAGAGCTGGGAGTACTTGACATTCATGAATTATCTCATGCAATCTTTACACCATCACCCAAAGATTATTATTATTATTCCCATTTTCCAGGGAGGGAGACTGAGGCTGAGAGACTTGACAGGGCTGATCCACGTCACTTAACAAGCAAGTGTTACAGCAGGATCTGCCCTCAAGTCTAGCCAACTCCAAGCCTGGGTTGGGAACAAAAGTGATTTGTAAACCTTTGTCCACCCTGTAAGTCAGCCCAGTTCCCTGACACTATGACTGATCCTAGCTCCCCTTGTGAGGGGAAATGCTTCTGACTGGTGCTTCTCTGCCTCTCCCACAGTACACACAAAAAGCCTCTGGGCTTAAAGGAGAACTGCTCTCTTGTAAAGCCTCCTGGGCCAAAGGAGAGCTCTGCTTCTCCAAGGCTGGAGAGCTCCTACTGCAGAGAAGGGGGCCACCTGGGTCCAGCTGAACTTTTGGCTACACAAACTCTCACCATCAGCCCAGGGACTTTTCAATCACACACTTAGCCTTTGGTTAGAATTAGGAATTCAGCCCGTCGTGTATCAGATCATATGACTTTAAAGAATTATTCAGCACACATTAGGTCAAATTTCATTAAAAATAACTCCGTAGAGACCTCTAAGATTTCTCTTAGACTTGGATTTCACTAAAATTAATCATTTCAAGGCTACAGAAATGAAGTGGAGCTAACACTCAACTCTCAAAGGAGGGGGCTCGGCAACTTTTACTCTAAAGGGCTCATAATACAGGAAGGAAGGAGAGATCTGTCATGTGCACAAGTCACCACTTCCAGCCCCGACTCCCACTCCCAGCCTTCTCCACTTTCCTCTGTGGTCCTCACAACAGACATCGTGGAGTTTAGCTAAGGGAGTTTCCTTCCCATGGGCAGATGCTCAATGTAGTTAGGTTAGGTAAAAATAACTGCCACATCAACACATGCATACTACCTTGTTCGCAATAAAACAGAATATGAAAATAGCTTTATGGGACACAGTTCCCCTTTAAAACGGAATTTTGCAACTCTCTGGAGCATTTAAAGCTTTGACATAAAGCCATTTCTTTTGATCTTAGCTCACTGCAATCTCCGCCTCCTAGGTTCAAGTCATTCTCCTGCCTCAGCCTCCTGAGTAACTGGGATTACAGTCACAAGCTACCATGCCCGGCTAATTTTTGTATTTTTAGTAGAGATGGGGTTTCGCTATGTTGGCCAGGCTGGTCTTGAACTCCTGACCTCAGGTGATTCACCCACCTTGGCCTCCCAAAGTGCTGGGATTACAGGGGTGAGCCACTGCACCCGACCATAAAGCCATTTCTTACCCATTCTGTTAAGTTGTATCCCCAGTGTTCAGAACCTTTAAATACCTGGTGTTATTATGTTACTTTCCGTTTGTTTTTGTCCTATGCCAGGGTCGAGGATCCAGAGTTAGGGCCCAACCTCTCTCCACAGCTCATCATATTCTAGATATTTTGGGCATACACAGCTTGCTTTCTCTCTAGCTGTTCTCCCCTACTAATCTGTAAGCTTGTGAAGATCAGAATTCTTGCACGTCTCGTTCCCGTGTCACCCTCAACTCCTTATGTCTAACTCATGGCAGACACTCAGTCCATGGTTCCCAAATGAACAAAATAAAAGGAGCAAAATTATCTGTCTTCAAAGGGAACCCATGGACAGAAATTAACAGGAGCTAAGCGCTTACACTGGGAATCAGCTACTGAGTATAATTTCTCATTTCACCCTCATACAAGCAATCCTAGGAAACAGGAACATGTCCAAGTTACAAACGAGGAAACTAAGGCACAAAGAGTCCATGTGGCCAATCCAAAGTTACCCAGTTAATTAGGAGCAGGATAGCTTGTGTGACTCCATCATTCCACAGTTCCTTTCCAAGCCTCTGGGGCAAGGGGGGGCGGTAAGGAAGTGAGGACCAAGGCTGACCATTCAAAATCCAGCAAAGAAGCAGTCACTTGGCAGACAGCGATGATAGTCCACGTGCAGCTACCAGGCCAGACTGGAAACCGTTCCAGCCGGATCCACCCTCAGTGCCCAGGAGCACGGGTTTCCCCAGGGCAGCCCAACTCCTGTGGCATTTGTCCGCACCCTCTCCTCTCCACGCTTACTCCTTTTACGATGCCATTTTCAAGCTCATTTCTAACCTCAAATCCAAATATAAAGAGACCATCCCTTACTTAGTCTTGAAACAAACCTGGTTCTGTACTTTTGTTCTCTTCAAACCTCTTTTTATTCTGCAATAATAAAAATGTGGTATTTCATCCCAGAGCAGGCTGCATGCCAAAATAAATAGCACCTTGGATTTCTTTGAAAAGACAGCTTGGCTCAAGTCTCAGCCTCACTGCCATGAGAATTCTTGGAGAATTCAACCTTACAAAGTCAAGTATTTATCAAGGTAGTTCACCAGACAGCAACCCTGCCAATCTCTGCATGACCCCTTGCAAAGACAAAGCACCGTTTCCAAAAGAGAAAAAAAAAAAAATCACCCATACCTCGGACTGATCATGCCAAGATGATGAGAGCTTCCTGTTTCCCCATCCCAGGACCCCAGCCTTTCAAGCGTAAATATTCCCTGTGCCAAGAAGCAGGAGGCATCTGACCACTGCTTCTAAACATTGAGAGGGCCGAAGCCTGGACACCAGGGGAGGTGAGAAGCACTGAGAAAGATTCTGCCAACCGAGTTCTCCAGCGGGCTCACTTCCTGCCGACCCGGGAAACAAAGAGATAACTCCTGCCTAACAAATGACACATTAGCACAATCTCATTAACTCCATTCCCACGTTTTTTGCAAGTGTCTGTCATTTTCGCCTGCATTGCAGCAGCTGAATCTGGAGCTTCACGAAGAAGAGAAAACAGTCGGGAGGAACACTGTGCCCACATTACCTTCCCTTGCATCCTCCCGCTGCATAGCCCACAGCAGGGAGGACTCGTCTCCTTCCCAGAAAGCCAGGTTTGGGCTGCAGGGCGGGAGCTGATAGCTCGTGCCTTCAGCACAGCCGCGAATGTTTTGCAGCTGTTAAAGGACTTCGTCAGGTGATCCGTGACCTTGCTGGAAAAGCAAATACTGACTTCCTTTTTGCTCTCGGGAATAGGTGAGTGGGATCAGAAAGGAATTCACTGCTCAATAAGCCAAGACTGGATCTTGCAGAAAGAGGAAAAACTCTCACATCCTTCAACTGGAAAGTTAGTTCCCAGAGCTGCCATCGCTTCGGAGGAACACATCTAAAGACATCCAAACAACACACAATCTTCCTTCTTGACATCTAAAGACATCCAAACAACATACAATCTTGCTTCTTGACTCCTCCGAATCTGGCAGCTCATCTGAGCAGCTATAATTAATTATGAGCTCCTTCTTCCTCCCTGCAGCTGATGTGGCTCATTAATGAATTTGTTCCTAATGAGGACGTAGCCTTCTTAGAGTTGAAACCCTTCAGTAGTGCATCACTTTCTTCCTGGCTCTGCTTTAGAAACATCCTTCCCTACCCTCTCCTGGGGTCCCAGGACCACATGAAGCCTCTGATCATTAAACAAACGGAAGTCTGTCGGGGCAGAGCCGAGACAGAAACAATGACCAGTAAATTCCTGGGGCTGGACCGGCAGCTCCTTATTCCTACTGCTCTACCAATCTGCTGCCCTAGAGCACCAAAACACACCCAATTCTGGCAGGAAGGAAAAAGCAAGGAAGTACCTGCTGTGACGACCAAATTACTGTTCGGTGGATCCAGCTCCAGGCAGGGTTTCTAACTGCAGCGCAGACCAGAGACTCCGAGAGGCAGGGTGCAGGAGCCAGGGAGCAGGCAGCTGCCAGAGGAGCAAGGTTTCAGAGTGTCCCGGGCAAGCACAGTGGAGGATCTTCCTACAGCCCAAAGCTGCTGCAGTTCTTAGGAGCAGAGACAGGTGTGAGGTGCAGGCACCAGACTCCACGCTTTCCAAACCCTGTGCTGCTCCTGGACCTGAAGGAGCGGGGGTGGTCCAGGACAGACCAGGAAAGCGTCTGGGTTCCTTTATGCAGACTCAGTAAAAGGATTAGAGGGACCTTGTTCCTTCACCTCTTGGTGCTCTAACCAAGTGAGGCTGTGCTGGGAAATGAAGCCTCACAGTAAGACACATCAGATGCAGCCCTGACCTTCACTGACACTGACTGTCTGGATGTGCCTTCCAAGACAGAGCAGGTTCCTGTCTAACCCATGCTGAAATTGATGCTGGCAAGGAGTGTCACCCTGAAACACTGCCTGCATCGAGCCTGGTGCACTTGCAAAGCACTTTCCGTCCTGTGTCCCATTTATCCTTGCATCAGTGCTTGAAGCAGCCAGACCAGGGACGAAACTCCCCATTGTAAAGGTGAAGAAAATGAGAGACAGTCTAAGTGGTTTCCCTTAGGTCATCCAGGAGCAAAGAGTCCGGGGGTAAAGTTCTGTGTTCTTCCCATTGCCCTGGATCAAGTTCCCTACTTTTCTTGGAAGATTCTAGAGACTCTTGCTCAAGATGGAGGTTAGGAGACTTTGCAAAGTAAACAGGGTGACGTGGTGGTAGGCAAGTCTATGGAATACCAACATTACTTTTCTCAGCTGGTAAAAGTATTTTTCCAGTTAACTGAGTACGCAGACCCATCATCAGAATAAAAAAGAATCCAAAGTATACCTTGAACTCTAAGGGTATTGAAAAATATACTGCGGAGCAAGCTGCTTCTCTGATACACTTCAAATGATCATTGACCATCCTTCTAAACTGGCCAGAGAACAGCTGGAGACACACAGCATTTCTCTAAGATGCAGGCGGAAGAAAAGCCCTCCATGTTTCCAGGTCCGACGCCTTTCCAGCCACCCGCCCTTCCCCTCTGGTCTATCTATGTGAGCAAGATAAGCACTCTCTTTGCCTCTCCCGGGATAAATTCTTCCTTATCCAGGACAGGGAGGTGAGATGTTTTCCTCCAGAGCAATGCCTTGCCTGCAAGACCCCACGTTCTACCTGGGATGCTGTTCACTTTCTCTGCCTGTCCAGTTCCTCCACTCAGACATCCCCAAGTGCAGTGACCATCCTTCCAGCTGCCACTGTCCCTGTCTGCCTGCTACTGCAGCGTGTGGCATCATATTCTAATTGCTGCTTCTGCATCTGTCTCCTGGCCAGCATCACAGGCTGACTGCTCTGTAAAGTTTGTGAACTGAACTTATCTACAATCCCTGCAGCTCTGAACGTAGGCGACCTCTTCGGCCACTTTCTTACATGTCAAGGGAGCACTCTGCTATTCCCACAGCCTCCAGGCCTCTTATCAGATTTTAAAAGACTACAGAATGAGGGAAGGTAATATGGGTTGAGTATCTTTTATCCGAAATGCTCAAGACCAGAAGTTTTTTGGATTTTGAATTGTTCTGGATTTTGGAATATTTGCGTATACATAATAAGATATCTTGGGAATGGGACCCAAATCTAAAAAGGAAATTTATCCGTTTCATATATGCCATATCACACCGTCTCAAGGTAATTTTAAACATAAAATTTGAAATAATTTTGTGCATGCAACAAAGTTTTGACTGCACTTTAACTGTGACCTGTCATAAGAGGTCTAGTATGGAATTTCCTACTCCTGGTGTCACGTCAGTGCTCAAAAAATTTCAGATTTTGAGGCATTTTAGATTTTGGATTTTCAAGTTAGTTCTACCTATAGTAGTCTCTGCAACAGTGCCACCAATCAGCTTGGATCTGATGCCACACACACACACACACACACACACACACACAAAAGACGCACCCATCCACACATCCACACTCCCTCATCACATTCCCTTGACTTATCCAGACCTCCTCCTTCTGGGGAAAGGCTTGCATGTTTTGTCCCCTCCAAAATCTCATGTTGAAATGTGACTTCCAATGTTTGAAGTGGGCCTAGTGGGAGGTGTTTGGGTCATGAGCTGGATCCTTTTTATTTTATTTTATTTTAGATGGAGTCGCCCAGGCTGGAGTGCAGTGGCACGATATCAGCTTACTGTAACCTCCACCTCTCAGGTTCAAATGATTCTCCTGCCTCAGCCTCTTGAGTAGCAGGGACTACAGGCATGCCTGGCTAATTTTTGCATTTTTAATAGAAATGGGGTTTTGCCACGTTGGCCAGGGTGGTCTCAAACTCCTGACCTCAGGAGATCTGCAGGTGGATCCTTCATGAATGGCTTGGTGCCCTCCCCATGGTAATGAGTTCTCACTCTCAGTCTTTTCCCTGTTTGCTTTCCACCATGATTGGAAGGTTCCCGAGGCTTCACCAGAAGCAGATGCCAGCACTATGCATCTTGCACAGCCTGAAGAACTGTGAGCCAAAATAAACCTCTTTTCTTTATAAATTACCCAAGTCTCAGGTATTTCTTTGTAACGATGCAAAATGGACTAACACAGGCTCAGTTCTTGGGCTTAGCATGAGGTGCTGGGACAGGCACTGTGCCCACTGTCTATGTCTCTAAGGGGAGAAGAAATTCTTCTGTCTTGATAACTTACCCAGGACACTCATTTGAACTCATGGTCAAGTAGGGAGGTGAGCAGAACAGGGAATGTTATCCTCTATTCTCCAAATGAGGAAACAACCTGTTACCAAGGTTACAGAGCTAAAAAAAGAGAAAAAGAAAAAAAGGGCAAAGCCTCAACTCAAACCCATATAGTCTGTCTCCCAGGCCAATACTCTTTCTGCTAAACCACACATTCTGAACCAGGCATGCAGGCGAATTCAGAGGACACACAAATAGCAGGACACAAGCTTCAATGCTGGTGCTGTCCAGGTACACGGTGGCCTCACCTTGAGGGAAGGTCTTCATGAGAAGCCACAGTCGCTTTCTCTAGAGGAGTCTGTGCTTTTTTGGGGGGAATTCTCCCCATGGTTTTGCCATGTCTGGGATACCAGCATCCCCGCCTCAGACATATGTCTTAAGACCAGCAGCCAGCTTCATGCTCCCACCAAGCCACACAGACCATCTCCTGAACCAAACACGTTTATCCACAAGAACTTTCCTGACAAGAATCACGGGACTGGAGGGAAGTTTGGCTCCTTTTGCAATTTAGAAATGCTCAACTTCTATGGCCCAGGTCCTTTCTGCCCCATGATGGAAAAAAAGATGAACTGTCCAACTCCAGCAAGATGGGGGCTAGGCCAGAGGGGAAAAGAGGTTCAGCTATCTGAAGAATGTGCCTTTTATCTAAGCAATCCCTTAGGCTTTTGCGCTTTACTGAGAAAGGTCAGCGCTTTGGTGGGCTGTGTGATTGCACAGGGCTGAGAAGGGCACGCTTGTTAGGTATTCACACACTCAAATAGAGCCTCTCTGAGCAGACTGGTCACAGCCACAGTCATTCCCACAGTATGCAACTTAAATAGGCAGAGAAAGAAATTATGCATGTGAGACCTGTGGGTGCAGCCATCCAGGAGGGAAATCAGCTATTCTAAAGATTGACTCTACAAAGCAGATGTAATTTTCTGAGGGAAGAAACCAGGTCAGTTGTAGGGAGAGAGGAGGCTGCACTAACCAATGAAAAATGCTCCTTGGAGGGAAAAAAGGCATTAGATTTGCAGGGAAAAAGACCTCCACTCTGCATCTCTTTTTTTCATTTGGACGCTTCCAAAATGCTCTTGGCCCTTGACTTAAACATACTGTAAAATCAAACTGCCAACTGCCAAATGAGGAAGTGGCATGAGCAGACAATTCATCAAAGAAGAAATACAAATGGTTAATATTTGAGAAATGTATAACCTCACGAATTAATAATAAAAAAGATGTCAGATAA
The DNA here is from genome assembly GCF_000951045.1 of Mandrillus leucophaeus. Lineage (NCBI taxonomy): Eukaryota > Metazoa > Chordata > Mammalia > Primates > Cercopithecidae > Mandrillus > Mandrillus leucophaeus. Next base: position 817,305 of record NW_012103599.1, read on the forward strand.
ATCTTGACATGCCATACCCTACAATGAGCCAGGTACTCTGGTCCAATCCAAACAGTATCCTATTCCCAAAAAAGCTCTGCCAAGCTTGTCCAACCTACCTTATTTTGTTGTTGTTGTTCTGTTTTGTTTTGTTTTAGGCTTTTAGCGCCTGAAGCCATGGGTTTTAGTTTCTGTCTCTAGTGATAAGCGGAAAAGAGGGATGAGGAAAGGTCTTTACTGGCCTAACCAGAAACAGAAACTAAGAACCCGTGACTGCATTCTCTCCCTTGGACACCCCTGCGTACTGTTACTTCTATTGTCCAAAGTCAAAGCAGAGGCCTAAAGCAGTTGCCCAGGTATCGAGACCATCAGAGCCAAGATTCGCATCCATGTTTTTCTGATGCTAATATGCTGCTCTTAACCATGGTACAACAGACTCTTATGAGTTAGAAAAACGTTTTTTCAAAGAAAGAGCCTCAGTGTTGATGAGGAGGGGACACGCCCTCCCCAGAAGATTGCAGCAGAGTGGGGGCAGCTGCAGCCAAGAGAGGACCTTCAGGCCGTGGCAATGCCTCCAAGCACACCACGAATATCTACCCGTACACTGCCTGCATATCCAATGGCACTGTCCAGTTTGTGCATGTGCATAGGGGAATTCAAAATCAAATACAGCAAAATACAATGGTAAAGAGAAGAAGACCAAAGAAGGTCATAGTTACATGTGATTTCTTTCCTTGGTGGTCTAGGAATCATAACTATTATGATGTATCCTTGGAAAATAGAAAATAAATTATTTGGGGGGAAAGAGATGGGATGTCAACACAATTCTGCCACCTGGCTACTGCAATTTTCATGTTCACCTATTTTGCATATTTAACATAATTGAAGGGCAAGTTCTATAGTAGATTTATAGCCTGGCTTATAGCCTGAAATCCCAGCTCTGCCACTGACTGACTGTATAACCTTGCTCAAATTACTGAACCTCCCTGTGCCTCAGTTGCCTTGCTTGTGAAATAGGACTAGTAGTATTTCCTATAAGTCATGGAGCTGTCAGGAAGATTAAATAGGATGACAATATATGCAAAGCACTTGGAACAGAGTCCAGTACATAGTCCTGTTCAATGAGTAAATACATTAGTTATTTTTAATATAATAGTAGAAATTCAATTATAAATTCAATTACAAATCCAATTTTGTATTCAAAATTCTATTATATAACCATTTAAAAAAGTATAGTTTTACCTGCTTTGTAATGATTACTGTAAATGGCTATACAAACCTTCATTGACTTACACCTTATTTTCCAAACCCCTCCCTAGAGGAGGTCATGCCACCTCCTGTTTAATTCTCCCTTCAATGCTACCACAGCAGCCAGCCTGACAGACGGTCCTCACTCGGGTCTCCTGGGAAGACCCCATTTCCAGGTGGCTGGATCTCAGCTGCACGGGCTTTGAGGTAAGACAGGCCAGGTTCAAATCCTGGCTGCGTGACCCTGAGCAAATGTCCTTATTCAAAAAGAGCACAGCTCAGTACACCGTGTGAAGACCGCAAGGGATGAGGTATGCAAAGTGCTTGTGCGGGTGCCCAGGATATAATAAACACTCAATACATTTGGCTATGATTACTTTTTAAAACCGCAATGTAAAGCAAGGAAAGGGCAAGGATCATGTTTGTTTTCTTTCTCACCCCATTTTTAACACTTACAATGATGGGAACTCAATAAAAATGTGTTGAATCAAATACATAAATGGATGGATAGATGGGTGGATGGATCAGAGACTGTCAAAGCTGGAAAGGATTCTTTTTTTTTTATTGAGACAGAGTCTCGCTCTGTCACCCAGGCTGGAGTGCAGTGGCGCGATCTCGGCTCACGGCAAGCTCCGCCTCCTGGGTTCACACCATTCTCCTGCCTCAGTCTCCCGAGTAGCTGGGACTACAGGCACCTGCCACCACGCCCGGCTAATTTTTTGTATTTTTTTAGTAGAGACGAGATTTCACCGTGTTAGCCAGGATGGTCTCGATCTCCTGACCTCGTGATCCGCCCGTCTCGGCCTCCCAAAGTGCTGGGATTACAGGCTTGAGCCACCGTGCCCGGCCGCAATCTAATTTTTTTAAATTGTGGTAAAATATACATGACACAATATTTATTATTTTAACCACTGAATGTACAATTTAGTGACATTAAATGCATTCACAGTGTTGTGTAACCATCATCATCATCACTATCAAATTTTTTTTGGTGTGTGAGACAGAGTCTCACTCTGTTGCCCAGGCTGGAGTGCAGCAGTGTGATCTCAGCTCATTGCAACCTCTGCTTCCTGGGTTCAAGCAATTCTCATGCCTCAGCCTCCTGAGTAGCTGAGATTACAGGCATGTGCCACCATGCCCAGCTAATTTTTTGTATATTTCGTAGACACGGGGTTTCACCAAGTTGGCCCGGCTGGTCTTGAACTCCTGACCTCAAGTGATCTGCCCACCTCAGCCTCCCAAAGTGCTGGGATTACAGGTGTGAGCCACTGCACCAGGCCAATCATCATGATCTATACCCAAAATGTTTTCATTATCTCCAACCTGAACTCTGTACCCATTAAATAATAACTCCCCATTCTCTCCCACTCCCCGCCCCTGCTAACTCCTTTTCTACTTTCTAGCCCTATGAATCTGCCTATTCTAGGTATCTCATATAAGTGGAGTCATCTAATATTTGTCCTTCTGGATCTGGCTTATTTCACTTATATATTAAAGATTCTTTCAAGTTGTAGCATATATCAAAATTTCCTCCATTTTTAAGGCTGATTAATATTCCATTGTCTGTAGATGCCACATTTTGTTTATCCATTCATCCATGATGGCACAGGGTCACTTCCACCTTTTGGCTATTGTGAATAATGCTACCGTGGGTCTTGGTGTACCAATATTTATTCTAGTCCCTGCTTTCAGTTCTCTTGGATATATACCAAGGAGTGGAATTGCTGGGTCATACCATAATTCTATGTTTAACTTTTTGAGAAACCACCAAACTGTTTCCCACAGCAGTTGCACTGTTTTACATTCCCACCAGCGATGCATGAGGGTTCCAATTTATTTATTTATTTATTTATTTATTTATTTATTTATTTATTTGAGATGAAGTCTCACTCTGTTGCCCAGGCTGGAGTGCAGTGGCTCGATCTCAGCTCACTGCAACCTCCGCCTCCTGGGTTTGAGTGATTCTCCCACCTCAGCCTCCTCAGTAGCTGAGACTACAGGCACGTGTTACCATGCCCAGCTAATTTTTCTATTTTTTGGTAAATATGGGGTTTCATCATGTTGGCCAGCCTGGTCTCGAACTCCTGACCTCAAGTGATCTGCCCACCTCGGCCTCCCAAAGTGCTAGGATTACGGGCAAGAGCCACCATGCCTGCCTGGCCATTCCAATCTCTCCATGGTCTCACCAACACCTGGTTTATGTTTGTTTGCTTTAAATTATAGCTATCCTAGTAGGTGTAGTAGGTATGAATTGGTATCTCACTGTGGTTTTGATTTGCATTTCCCTAATGACTAATTGTGTTGACTATCTTTTTCATGTGTTTATTGGTTTTTGTATATCTTCTTTGGAGAAATGTCTATTCAAGTTCTTTACCCATTTTTGAATTGGCTTGTTTGTTTGTTGTTGTTGTGTTGTGCAAGTTCTTCACATATTTAGGATATTAACCTCTTATCAGACATATGATTTGCAAAAAATTTCTTCTTGATATATTTTGCAATAATCTTGTATATGGTATAAGAAAAGCTTCCAGCTTCATTCTTTTGTATAATTTAACTAATTAATTAATTTTTTTTAGATAGGATCTCACTCTGTTGCCCAGGCTGGAGTGCAGTGGTGCAATCATAGCTCACCACAGGCTCAAACTCCTGGGCTCTGCAATTCTCTCACCTCAGTCTTCTGAGTAGCTGGCACTACAGGTGCGTACCACCATGTCCACCTAATTTTTTTTTTTGGTTATTGAGACAGAGTCTCTCCCTGTCATCTAGGCTGGAGTGCAATGGTGTGATCTCGGCTCACTGCAACCTCCATCTCCCGGAATCAAGTGATCTCCTGCCTCAACCTCCCAAGTAGCTGGGATTATAGGTGTGTACCACCACGCCTGGCTAATCTTGTATTTTTAGTAGAGATGGGATTTCACTATGTCGGTCAGGCTGGTCTGGAACTCCTGACCTCAAGTGATTCACCCACCCTGGCCTCCTAAAGTGCTGGGATTACAGGCATGAGCCACCATGCCCAGCCCCACGTAATTTTTAAATTTTTGTAGAGATGGGGGCTTGCTATGTTGCCCAGGCTGGTTTCAAACTCCAGACCTCAAGCAATCCTCCCACTTTGACTTCTCAAAGTGCTGGGATTATAGGCGTGAGCTATCATACCCAGACAACTTTATTTTTTGTGTGTGTGAATATTCAGTTTTCCCACCACCATTTGTTGAAAAGATCACCATCTATTTTCAGAACATTTCACCACCCCAAAAAGAAATGCCCTACTCATTAGCAGTTATTCCCTATTCCCTTCACTCCACTTCCCATTCCCTCCCACGCCCTGGAAACCATGAATTTACTTTCTGTCTGTATAGATTTGCCAATTACGGACATTGCCTATAAACGGAATCATATAACACTCTGATCTTTTGTGACTAGCTTCTTTCACTTAACATGATGTTTTCAAGGTTCACAAGAGCTAAAAAGGATTTTTTCAGGTCACCTAATCTAACCCTGTTTTCAATATCACACAGTACCTTGGTAATAGAATCCATACAAGGGTCCGTTCTGTGTTTTCTTCCTTAATAACCATGACCCTAGAAACATGTCAACACACAGGAGGAATGGCAAGTTCTCACTGCACAAGAACTGCACTCTAAGCCTCTCCTTCAAAGTTTTATGTCTGCTCTTACATGGTGCCACTTGACTAGACCACTATTTCCCCATATTACCTATTGTTCAAATCCTACCCTTTCCTCTCACCAGACCCCACCTCCCCCAGGAAGCCATCTGGAGAGCCTATTTGGGTATACTTCTCTATTTTCTGAAATCCTATAGTAAATAATTACTCTTTAATCCATGTGAGGCCACATGGGATTAGGAATCCAATTTCTAACTATAAAAGTCTTCCTCCAGTTGAGAATGACAAATCTCTACTTTAGTGGGAGGTGAACACTGAAAGGCTTGAGAAATCTCAGTTTGATATATCTGGACAAGTTTTGGATCACCTCTTCTACACAAGGAAATCAGCTGATCACTGATTTGTCAGCCTGCTGGACAGAGTAGTGGCAAAAGTCAGCTTTGGAATCCAACAGACCGGGGTTCAAATGCTGCTTTTCCTATATATTGAGACCTCAGGCAAGTTAACTAACTTGTCTCATGGTCCCTATCTTGTCCTGCCATCCACCTTTGTCGCTGGATAATTGCCTAATGCTTCTTGCTGGACTAAAAGCTCCCTGATGGCAAGAATCAAGCCTTCTTCTTCTGGGTCTTTCACAGTTCCCAGAGATCTTTTAATAGGGCCCTAGAAATGCCCCTGCTATTATGGGTCTCAATTCTTTCTGTGTGTGTGTGTGTGTGAGAGAGAGACAGAGTGTTGCTCTGTTGCCCAGGCTGGAGTGCAATGGCACAATCTCGGCTCACTGTAACCTCTGCCTCCCAGGTTCAAGCGATTCTCCTGCCTCAGCCTCCTAAGTAGCTGGGATTACAGGCATGCACCACCACACCCTGCTAATTTTGTTTTGTATTTTTAGTAAAGATGGGGTTTTGGCATGTTGGCCAGGCTGGTCTCGAACTCCTGACCTCAGATGATCTACCTGCCTCGGCTTCCCAAAGTGCTGGGATTACAGGTGTGAGCCACCATGTCCGGCCTCAATTCTTTAAATCTATAATTCTCAAAGCAGAGTCCCTGGCCCAGTGATAGACAGTAAGGGTTTCTAAAAGAATGAAAAATGCATAAAAAATATGTATATTCTCTTCAGTTCTTACAGGCAAGTGTATTACATGGGAATTCATTTTTATAAGGAACTAGGAACATAATATGTGAGTTATTGAGGGTTAATAAACCTTGGCATTAATAAAATTAGTGCGTTAGAAGAGTTTACTGAGAATATTCATTTTCTATTCTGTAAAGAAGGGTGACCATTATCCATCACCAAACAATACAGCAAAACTTCTGTGTATGCACCCAGGCTAAGAGCTGGAATTCCTATTCTCAGGAAGGGCGTTTTGTTATTAGTGCAGAAGACATTTGTTGTGTGCTTTTTTTCAGCTACCCAGCACTTTGTGAACACCCTTCCTATGCTTGGTTATTTCCTTCTCAGAAGACCCACCTCCCCAAGATTGAAACTGGAATTTACAGCAATTGATTATGGGGAGATGGCAGAGTGATGTTCAGCTACTTCATATCACTTAATAAATTCCTCTTCTATTATAGACAAGCCTGCTAGAGCAGGTTCTGGTGTTTGCAACCATGACCCTTGGTGGCTGCAATACAGCGTCGGCACTCTCTTGGTTTTAAACTGCTTCTATTCTGTTAATTTACATTACTTACAAAATTACTTTTAGGAGTTTCTGTTGATTGTTGTGCTGAGTATTTGCTGCATTACCACTTTGGTTAGTTTTCTCTTCTCCTTTAATCCTTTGTTACTACCAAATTCTTTCCCACTGCAAAGTGGGAGTGAAGGGACTCAGTGGGCCACAAAGTCTTTTGCTCCCCTGAATTGGGCCACAGTCCAAAGGGCTTGGAAACCACAACTGGGAGTAAATGTTTCCTAGGAATTCAGCTCCACTTCCTGCCTCCTGGGTCACTTCAGTGAAAGCATCTCAAGGGGAGGCACAGATACTCCACAGGGGGGCACCCCTGCACCCACCCTCTTTGGGCGGCTCCCATCCCAGCAGCATCATCCCTGGTCAGAATTCAGCAGATGCCTCTGCAGGTATCAGCTGGGCGCCACAGCTCGAGTTGCAGGTGTAGACAGTTTAGAGCTTGCGTGGGCTGTGGCAAATGCCTTCTGGGTTGGGAGGAAGGTTTTTGTTGGCTCAAATATGCACAGCCTGCACATTCAGGAAAATCAGTTTAAACCAAACTGAGGCTAAGTGATCCCCAGACACCTGGGTGGAGAAAGCGATGTTTCCAGATTTTTCGGGCAGGAAAGCTGTTATTATTTCGCAATGCCCCACCTAGCCCTCTGGCAAGTTCAGTCTGACAAGAAGCGGACATGTGTGATGTGGGTCCAACAAAGATGGTGGCCACCCAGCCTCGGCAGCATGCCAGCCAGAGGAAGGGCAGGTATCATCAGAGATGAACCAGAAAGACTCGAGGAGAGAAGAGGAGCACCAGGAACTTCTGTCAACTTCAACTTTCCCTTGCAAGAGATGGGATTCCTTCAGTGTACCATCTGGTAATACAAAGGAAGGTTATATATTGTTGTGGCCTGGATTTTGTTTTGCTTTAATGTGGGCAAAGTTACTAAGAAAAGGTGTTGCCAAAATTGACATCCCAGGTTTATATCACCCCATGGAGCAGCTCAAAGGTGTCACAGAATGGTTGGGCATTTGGAGCATAGCATAGGCAGACTTTTATTGGTGACTCTGCTCATATCTTTTCTTATTTTTTTTTGAGATGGAGTTTTGCTCTGTCACCCAGGCTGCAGTGCAGTGACACCATCTTGGCTCACTGCAACCTTCACCTCCCAGGTTCAAGCTATTCTCCTGCCTCAGCCTCCCAAGTAGCTACAGGGACTATAGGCGCTCGCCACCACACCCAGCTAATGTTTTGTATTTTTAGTAGAGACAGGGTTTCGCCATGTTGCCCAGGCTGGTCTCAGACAATCCTGGCTGGTGTCCTGAACTCAGGCAACCCACCTGTCTTGGCCTCCCATAGTGCTGGGATTACAGGAGTGAGCCACTGCACCTGGCCTTGCTCACATGGGCTCTTTCAGCCAGATTATGGGCTCTTTCAAGTCAAGGTTTCCCTTTTGTGCTCCTGGGTATCCTTTATGGCACCAGTCCAGGGCCCTGCAGGTGGTAATCCACTGTTATCTACTGTTGGGAACCAGTCCACTGATTATCTACTGTTGGGAGGAGAGAAATATAAAACAGGGTCTTAGACAACATTTGCATCCATACCACCCCATACAGCAGGGCCAAGGTCAGAGTCTGCTTTTGAGACTCCTAACCCAGTGCTTTCCTTTACAAATTTCATGTACTGGTCCTCAGTGTGATATTGGAGGACATGAAATTGATGGTTTCTTTAAAAACAATGTGGCCGGTGTCCCTAGTTTAAATGTGGAATAATGGAGTTTTTATTGTGGTAAAGTGTGCCAGAGAACTGCTCATACTTCTGTTGGTGATCTTTGCTTGCTGCCTCTGGCTACAAGGAAAGTATAACGCATAACAATAAAAATAGTTGCCAACATCAATTAAGTACTGACTCTGTCCTGGGTAAGTCCTTGACCCATCCTTACTCAGCGCCTGGGACAGCATGGGCATGTCTCCCCTGTAAACCAGAAAAAGATGCTGCCTCATGGCCCAGCCTGAGTTCAGGGCAGTGTTCAAAGAATCAGCAGTTAAGTAGAAAAAAGTTAATTGGAAGCAATCCAAACCTTCACTGCAGTCTCTAGAGAAAATACCAAAAGGGAAGTGCATTCTTAGCACAAAGCAAAAGTCTTAAATTTTTTCTTTCCCATCTCTGCTGTTCTAGGTGTCTATTTCCAGCAGAGCAACTGCCCCAGCAGCAGTGTGTGCCGTTCCCCAACATCCGTATGCGAATCCTCCCACCTGGTTCTTCACTCCCGCACCTCCCTCGCCTCTGGCATCTACTCATCCTTCCTCAGCCAGCCTCTCTCTGGCCTCTTCATTGGGAATTCCAATATTGGCTCCATTTGTCCACAGCTTTTTCATCACTGAATGACCTCAATCTGCATAATAATGGAGGGAGAACAGCCAAGCAGGCTCTGCCAGAAGTGTCCTTATGAGGAAATTACTTAGAAGTCTCCAAAAGCACAGACTTTTGTTTTTGTTTTTGTTTTTGTTTTTCGTGTTTTTTTTTTTTTTTTTTTTTTTGAGACAGGGTCTCGCTCTGACCACCAAGTCTGGAGTGCAGTGGCATGATCACAGGTCACTGCAGCCTCAATCTCCCGGGCTCAGGTGAGCCTTCTGCCTCGGTTTCCCGAGTAGCTGGGACTACAGCTGCACACCACCACGCCCAGCTAATTTTTGAAACGGTGTTTTGGCATGTTGTCCAGGCTGGTCTTGAACTCCTAGGCTCAAGTGATCTGCCTGCCTTGGCCTCTCCAAAGTGTTAGGATTATAGGCATGAGCCACCACGTCTGGCTGCAAAGAGGTTTTTAATACTCGTATGTTGATGGTTTTATTCCCTGTACACTCAATTTATAGATTAGAAAACTGGGGTTTAATAATACTAGTACCAGGCCAGGCTCAGTGGCTCATGCCTGTAATCCCAGCACTTTGGGAGGCCAAGGCAGGCAGATGACCTGAGGTCAGGAGTTTGAGACCAGCCTGGACAACATGGTGAAACCCTGTCTCTACTAAAAATACAAAAATTAGCCAGGCGTAGTGATGCACACATGTAGTCCCAGTTACTTGGGGGGTTGAGGCAGAAAAATAGCTTGAACCCGGGAGACGGAGGTTACAGTGAGCTGAGGTTGCACCGAGCCGAGATTGCACCATTGCACTCTAGCCTAGGTGACAGAGTGAGACTCCATCTCAAGAAATAATAATAATAATAATAATAATACTAGTAAATACTTATACTGTTATAATAATAATTATTATTACCAGCTAGATACTGTTCCATATCGTACAAATGCTAACTTATTTAATTTCACGGTGACCATACTAGGTAGGTGCTATTATATCCTTTTCACAGATCACAGGTTCAGGGGCACAAATCTAGTAAGTGGCAGGGTTGGAATTCAAATTGAGGTTTGTCTGACTCCAGAGACCCAGCTCTTAACGACAGTGTTCCTTGCCTTTGGGTCCTATTTCTGTAGCCATCTATGAAGCAAGTAGCTTTTGGAAGTCTAAATAGAAAGAGAAGGAACCAGATAGAAGGATTTAGCAAAGGAACAAATCTAGCATTAAATTCCACCACCAGCCATGCTATTAGACATCAGGTAATTATTAAAATATAAACATGGTTGGGGGGAACATGCTAGGTCTCTAAATAAGACCAATTTACTTGTGAAGGAATAGCTTAAAAAATTCAGTGACTTTCTAATCCACTGCAAATGATTTAATCAATAAAACACAATTACTTTTCAAATAATCTTTGAAAGTTCCAAGGAGTCTTGAGTTGTTTAATTGCTATTTAACCAGATAGCAGCAGTTGAGTTACACAGATATCTATTTCATATAAAATGCTCTTTGCAGATGGAACACTCTGTCAAATTTTCCATTAGAAAGACATATTTTCAGGGCAGACACAAGGGTTTTAGGTTACAAATTAATTTCGTTTCTCTGTTGTTCTCTAGGCAGGGCAAGGGGAGGGTGGAATGGCTGATGCAGACATCCACAGCTCTTTCCTTGTTAACTCGGGAGCACGATGGTCCTCCTTGTCAATAATAAGCAATGGATACAAAATCAGAATCGCTGCGGTAGGAATCTGTGGGCCTTTTTGTTTTTTAAATATGAAATGCTTCATGAATTTTCGTGTCATTCCTTGTGCAGAGGCCATGCTGATCGCCTCTGTATCATTCCAATTTTGGTATATTTGCTGCTGAAGTCAACACAGGAATCCCTGTTCTAATCAGCCAGCCCCCCAGGTAATTTTTATGCACACGGTAGTTTGAGAAGTACTGTTCTAGCCTACTTTTTAAAATCTTTGGTAAACTGTAGTTCAGTGTTTCTTAAACTGTAGTACACCTATAACCTGAAGATCTTGTTAACATGCAGATGCTGATTCGGTGGGTCTGGAATGGGGCCTGATAGTTGGCATTTCCAACAAGCTCTCAAGAGATGCTGATCTGCTGGTCCCAGCACCAAGTAGCAAAGTGTGTGGTCAGGGTATTTGTCTGGTTGGGGAGGAATGGGAAGGAGCTCAACAGCCCTAATCATGATTCCTAGCACCAGCACTTGAAACTGTGTGATCTTGGGTAAGTCACTCTAGCCCTTGAAGCCAGCTTCCTCAGCTATAAAAGGGTACAAAGTAACACTCTCCACTTTATAAGGCCGTTCTGATGGCTACATGCCTATACTTTATACAGTACTTGGCATGTAGAAGACACTGAAATACAAGCTGTGGTTGCTGTTGTTTTTGAGGGAAGGAAGAAACTAGTAAGTGCTTAATAATGGTCAGTTGTTTTGTTATTATTTATAGAGGGTTGCTGTGTGGTATATTAGGCACTGTGCCAAATATTACACTATTATTATTTACTCTTCTCAAAGACTCTATGTCTCTATGTATTATTTCTTCTGTTTAACAGATTAGGAAGCCTAAGCTTAGAGAGGTTTAGTAACTTGGTCATAGTCACAAAGATAGTAAAAGGCAGAGCTAGGGATGAATTTAGGTATTCCTGCCCAAGATTTTTTTTTTTTTTTTTTTTTTAAAGACAGGGGCTTGCTCTGTTGCCCAGGCCAGAGTGCTGGATTACCGTGGTTAAAATCACAGCTCAATCTAGCCTCCACCTCCTAAGTTCAAGTGATCCTCCTGCCTCAGCCTCCAGAGTAGCTGGGGCCACAGGTGCATGCCATGACGCCTGGCTAATTTTTTAAAAATCTTTTATAAACATAGGCTCTCATTATGTTCCCCAGGCTGGTCTCAAACTCCTGGCTCAAGTGATTCTCCCACCACAGCCTCCTAAAGTGTTGAGATTACAGGCATGAGCGATATACCTGGATAACTGCCCAAGCTCTTCACAGCCTAAACTGAAGCCTGGTTCTGTCCATGTCCACCTGAGTCTAGGAAAGGTGGTGAGCTGGTACCTGATGACCCCACAACATGGCACAGTACAGGACCAGGGGGTGCAGAGGTAGAGAATGGGCAGCGGCAGACAGAAGCCTCCAGGAAGGATTGCCAAGGAGCAGAGAAAAATCAGGCCCAAGAAAAGGGGCAGGACCAGGTTCCAAAAGGATTTAGACACCCAGCAAGCAATCAGGAATAGAGCCTAAAGTGATGAGGACTGTGTCTTCTTTGCTTCTGTTTCCCAGTGCTTAGTACAATGCTGACCACAGTGCTGCCTCATAAAGATGTAGCAGTTGAATTAATGAATTATTGAAATAATGGATTAATTCATATTTTGAGGGTAGCAACTGATTTGAAATTGGTAGGCAGGATGTTTTGGAGTGGGAGAGAGATGTTCACCTCTGGACTTTTCTTTTTTAAAAGAGTGAGCTGTTCAAAATAGAAGAACAACTGGAATATTTCTCTTGGAGTGCTGCCAGTGCACACAATGCCTCCTTTTCTTCCCAGGTCAGAAGGCATTTTTGGGCCCAGCCCCTCGGCATGTGTGTGCAGCCTGCAGCCTGTCCGACATACTTACCCACTTGTGCTCTGGGGCACAAAGGCCTCCCACCTGCCAAGCCCAACACAAATGCCTCCTTCACCACAGTCCTCTGGCGTGTGTGGGTTCAGCTGCTGCTGCTGCTGAGAGTCCCCCTCCAGGGCGAAAGTGAGGCTCCGGTGGCTCCAGTCCCTCCACTACTGCTCAGAGAAAGAGACCACAATGCTTTCTCAACCATCGAGTCCCCTTCACTGGCCACGAGGCGTGAAGTTCAATAGCCCAGTAACTTGAGGAAAGAAGAAAAGGGACCCTCTTCTTTTCAAAGACCAGCCTCAGCAGATTGTGTGCAATCATCCATTTATCAGAAATTCTTGTTCAGGCACGGGGCTAGGTTCTGTGGACTCATGGACGAATAAGACAGGGTTCTTTTCTTTAAGGAACTCACAGTCCAAAATGGGAGGCAGATACCTAAACAAGGACCCATGTAGTGTTAGAGAGGTGTGGCTGGAGCATCTCAGAGGATCAGAAAAGCAACACAGATGTGGTATTTTTGAGCTGCCGTTGAAGGATGAGTGAAAGTTCAGCAGGCAGATGGGAGAAGCAGTTCTCTAGCGAGAGATGAAAACATGTATGGTGGGCTTGAAGAATGACCAGCAATCCTGGTCTAGAGTGCAGGGTCAGGGCAGTGGATGGGGGAAGACAGGGGCTGGAAGTCAGCTCATTTTATTTTCTAGAATAGGAAACCATCAAAGGTTCTTAAGCAGGGAGGAACAAGATGAAAGCTGGGTTTTGGATACAAATCTGACTGCAATGAGGGGCGTATGTCCCCAGATACCGGCCTATTAGTAGACATTCAATAAATATTTACAGAATGAACAACTGATTTCAAGAGGGAAATAGCAAGTCTGGTAAGCAGTCTGGCCAGACTTAATACCTTTCCCTAAATGCCCCTTTTATTTATTTATTTTCTTATAAGAGAACAGAAGCTTTTCTTCTCCTGTACTGAACCATTACAAATGTATATAATCTGCAATTGCAGGCATAATTACATAATGTCTTATATGGTTGGCAGTTTCATGAGTGTTGGCTTTGTCTTCCTGACTGACTTTCGGCTCCGTGACAGCTGGGGCAATGCCTTTTGTGCTCTCTCAGTATTGCCCAAAAGCAAAAGCATCTATCATGTGCTGGGAACACAGTAGGCTCCAGGTAAGCAGAACATGAAACAGACTCAAGGAGCACAAGAGCTGGACAGGCTCCTGCAATTACTGAGTTCAACTCTCTCATTTCCCTGATGGGGAGACTGGGAGAAAGAGAAATATATGCACTATGTGGAAATGTGTGCACGTTCCTACTACTGGGCTCTTGCATTTCACAGCAGGGACCTGGGCTCAGTCAAGATTTTCAGGTGCAAACACCAAAGGTCCAGACACAGACTGAAATTAACCAGTGACGAACCTGGCTAACAGCAGGGTAAATAGAACACCAACACACCAACAACACAGGCACAGAAGAATGTCTCACATACATGAGTGGTATTCAGCACCCACTGCTTATTAAATTATGAAAAAAGCATAGCCTGAGACTAGACCAGACAGAGGCAGGAAAGCACAAAGATTAAGAGTGTGGGCTTTGGAGTGTGTGGATCTGGGTCTGAATCCCAGCTCTGCCACTTACTAGTGTGTGTTTAGGTTCCCTAACTGTGCCCACCACCTCTATCGCCAGCCAGCCCAGTGTCCAAATAGGTAACACAAGAAAAAAAAAGTTTCCCCCCATAGGATTACACAGATGAATTGGGATGAGGCATGTAAAATGCTTATCACAGTGCCTGCAGTAGGGATTGAAAGGTGACTAACCAGAGGGAAAGCAAGGAAGAAAGCACTTGGCACCTGATAGGATTCACTGATCCTCCAACCTTCGGTTACTGAGCACTTACTTTATTTATTTAATTAATTTATTTTATTTTATTTTTTTCAGACAGAGTTTTGTTCTTGTTGCCCAGGCTAGAGAGCGATGGCATGATCTCAGCTCACCGCAACCTCCGCCTCCCGGGTTCAAGTGATTCTCCTGCCTCAGCCTACCAAGTAGCTGGGATTACAGGCATATACCACCGTGCCTGGCTAATTTTGTATTTTTATTAGAGATGGGGTTTCTCCATGTTGGTCAGGCTGGTTTCGAACTCCTGACTTCAAGTGATCTGCCTGTCTTGGCCTCCCAAAGTGCTGGGATTACAGGTGTCAGCCATCACGCCCGGCCTGTTTATTTATCTTTTGAAAAGAGGTCTCACTCTGTTGCCCAGGCTGGAGTCCAGTGGTGTGATCTCGGCTCATTGCAACCTCCTGAGCACTTACCTTAGACCAGGCATTGGATAGGAAGGAGAGGGGGCTGGGCCCAGTGGCTCACGCCTGTAATCCCAGCATTTTGGGAGGCTGAGGCAGGCAGATCACGAGGTCAGGAGACTGAGACCATCCTGGCTAACACAATGAAACCCCATCTCTACTAAAAATACGAAAAATTAGCCGGGCGAGGTGGCGGGCACCTGTAGTCCCAGCTACTCAGGAGGCTGAGGCAGAAGAATGGCGTGAACCTGGGAGGCGGAGCTTGCAGTGAGCTGAGATCGTGCCACTGCACTCCAGCCTGGGTGACAGAGCAAGACTCCGTCTCAAAAAAAAAGGAAGGAGAGGGAGGTGTCGATAACTCCAGGGTTTCCAGCCTGGGTAACTAGAGAGTGACAGGGACAACAATGAAGTTTTAAAAAAAAACCAGGAGAGACAAGACATTTCAGAGTAGGATGACGGAGCTTTCAGCCTTGTGGCACATTGAGTGTGCTCAAGGAGGGGTTCACCCATAAAAAGGGGTTCATTCAGGGACAGTGGTCCAACAGATAGTTGGAAAGGTAGGCCTGGGACAAGGGAGAAACCTGAAGCTTAGAGATGTAGATTCAAGAACCATCCATTTCTGTGTGATCACCACATGGTTGGGGATGGCGGGTGGTGAGAAGCAAGAGCCAGCAGAGGAGTCTGAGGAGCACCCCTGAAGACAGTCATGCATGGGGAACAGATAAGAAGGAAGAGCCAGGGTGGGGTGCAGCTCAGAAACCCAGAGGGGGTCAGTTTTGAGAAGACTATTCTATGGTGTCAGATGCTATGGAACTTGAAGACCGTGTGAGGCTCGGGCTTAGTTTCAACAGAGCAAGAGGCAGGCGTCAAGGGTTGACAAGATGGTTGAAGCAGCAGATGGGCTACCCTTTGGCTGTTTTCCAGTGCAATTCAGGAGAGAAAGGAACAGTAGCTCCAGGGAGGGACAAGGTGAGCTCTGAGCATGTTTGCAGGCCTAAGGGAAGAAGCCGAGGGAGAAGAATGGACTTCTAGATGCAAGAAACAGGAGGTGGCATAGGAATCGACATTTACTCCAGGCACTGTACTAAATAAAAGATGCAACACATGTTGAATTTACTCATTACCACTCCTTAGGAGCTAGGTGCTTTTATTATTTTATGTCATACTTTACAACGAGAAGACTAGGCAAAGAGAAGGTGCCTATAGACTGAGCCCCCTCTAAAATCTTATGTTGAAATCCTAACCCCCAATGTGATGGTATTGCTTTGGGCAGATAAAGCAGACGAATGGGGCTAATGTCCTTATAAAAAAAGTCCCCAGAGTGCTCCCTGGCCTCTTCCACCAAGTGAGGAACCCGAAGAAGACGACAGTCTATGAACCAGTGAGAGGGTTCTCCCCCAGATGTGGAATCTGCCAGCACTTTGACCCAGCACTTCCAGGCTCCAGAACTGTGGGAAGTAAAATGTATTAAAATTTATGAGCCACCCAGTCTATGGTAGTTTGTAATAGCGGCCCAAATGGACTAAGACAGAGGTGAAATAGTTTATCCAGGTTAGCAGTAGGAGAATCTAAGATTTGAAGCCAAAAGCTCTGGCTTAAGAGTCCAAGGCTTTTACCCAAATGGCCAGTTTGGTAGAGTTTCTGGAGGTGGGACGGGAAGGCTTTCAAGGTTTGGCTTTGGCGAGGCAGAGGACAGCAGAGATGGAGAAAAACAGCAAGGTGGGAACGAGGAAGTTTAAGCCACATGATCTCCATCTTCTCAGGTAGGAAGAGGCCGAGAGCTGAGACTGAGGGCTGTGTGAATGAACTTGGGAGCTTGAGAAATGTAGATGAGGTCTGCAATTCAGTGAGGATACTGGGGTGAGAGGCAGCTGACACACATAGAGGATGCCAAGTAGCAGCTGAAGTCAAAGGGCACGGATTTAATGGATCCAGCAGTCCCAAGGCAGGGTCAGAGAAATGGGGCCGACAAAGGTCAAAGGAGTTGAGAGAGGGAGATTGTAGGGCACAAAGAAGGGCATGATAGTTGGCATAATAGGGAGGGACGGTATTTTCAACATTATGTCATCCATACCAACAAGTGCAAAGGTGAGGACAGGGCGAGCAGCCATGATGTGTTAGAGCTGAGGTTTGCTGACCAGCCCCCGACCCAAAGACACCTAATTACAAAGGTGCCCAAAAGCACCCACCGCCCATCCCAAACTAAGTCTTCTTGGCTCATAACTCTGCTGCCCAATACCGTAGCCACTAACTACATGTTAGTTAACTAACTGCTGAGCACTTGAAATGTAGCTAGTCTGAATTAAAATGCGCTGTAAGTGTAAAGTACACTTGAATTTCAAAGACTGAATATGAAAAAACGATTGTAAAATTTCTCTTTTTTTGGTACGGATCACATGGCGAGATGATAATATTTTGGATATATTGGGTTAAATAAAATATATTAAAATTAATTTCACCTGTTTTCTTTTTATTTTCTTTAATGTACTCCTAGAAAAGTTAAAATGTATCTCAAATTCTTTTTCTTTTTTTCTTTTTTTTTGAGACAGGCTCTCATTCTGTCGCTCAGGCTGGAGGGCAATGGCGCAATCCCAGTTCACTGTAACCTCTGCCTCCCAGGTTCAAGCGATTCTCCA
>NW_012103599.1:836168-838204 GCF_000951045.1 Mandrillus leucophaeus
TTTTTTTTTGTATTTTTAGTAGAGACGGGGTTTTGCCATGTCGGCCAGGCCGGTCTTGAACTCCTGACTTAAGGTGGTCCACCTGCCTCAGCCTCCCAAAGTGCTGGGCGTACAGGTGTGAGCCACCGTGCCCGGCCCTGCTTGAGATTTTAATGTTACACAGCATTGAAAGGAGTATTTTAAGCTCCATTGTGAAAGTTACAACTCATCCAAGGTTCACTGGCCCTCTGAACCCTCCTGCAACGTGGTGAAGGAAGGAAAATGCGCAATCCAAAGAATGGAAGATGTTAAGCAGGGGTTGATTTCTCTTGACGCTGCAATGGGCTCTGATAACCCAGTACCCGAAAAGCTGCTTTGGACACATTCACATTTTGTTCAACCCTCAGCAGAACCTTTGAAGGAAAGAATTATTATCTCCACTTAATAGAATTGGCAGTTGAGGTTTGGAGGGGCCCAGTGGGGATTCAGGACTAGCTCTTTCTATCTGATAGTGTTTCCCATTACAGACTCTCTCTCTCTCTTTTTTTAAGACAAGGTCCCGTTCTGCAGCCCAGGCTGGAGTTGCAGTGGTGCCATCATGGCTCACTGTGGCCTCAAACTCCTGGCCTCAAGCAATCCTTCTGGCTCAGCCTCCTAAGTAGCTGGGACTACAGGCATGTGCCACCATGCCTGGCTAATTTTTATTTTAATGTTTTGTAGAGACAGGGGTTTCACTATGTTGCCCAGGCTGGTTTCAAACTGCTGGCCTCAAGCTATCCTCCTGCCTCAGCCTCTGAAAGCACTGGGATTACAGGCATCAGTCACTGCACCCAGACCACAGATTTTCTTTACTCAGACCCAGACATAATATAATGACTTGCAATATGTTCAAGATGGAGTATGAGGGGAAAAAACAGAAGGACAATTGGTAAGCTCCATATTTATTTAAAAAACTTTCTATCCAAATATATCTGGATATGTATCTAGCTCTACGTAAGAATATGTAGTTATATATCATATATATATATATATATATATAGTGCCAAACTAGATCAATTTCCTCCAAACTGGTCCATATGCTCTAACCACCAGTTCTTGACAAGTTTATAGTTTTTGCCTTTATCTGCTTCCATATTATTTTATTTTTATTATCATTATTTTTTAGACAGGGTCTCTATCCCTGTTGCCCAGGCAGAGGTGCAGTGGCATGATCATAGCTCATTGCCTCTATATATTTCTCAATGTTTGCTGCTAACTAGTATGATATTTATAATGATTTTTAATAAAAAATTTCCCAATAGTGTTCACAGAGCCTTTCAAATTGTAAAGGCCACCCCCTCCAATATACACATCATTTGGAGGAATAGTAATATAATATAATATAACATAATAATACTTCCTTTTCCTCTCCTCCTTTTCCAAATTATTCCTAAAAATTCTCTTTCTATTAGTTTCCGTACCAATTAAACACACGAACACATACACACATTTCACCCTGTCCTTTTTTTAAGTTTCAAAGGTTAATAAAGTAAGGTAGTAAACATCTTACAGTGCAATAAATATTTGCCAAGGATGGGTGTTTTGGTGTCATCCCCAGTAGAGATGCCAGACACCGTAGCTGAGAGCAAACGGGCCCACCCGTCATTCCATCCTTCCAGATGTCCTGGCCTCACCTTCACTTCCTCCAGGTTCCTTCCCAGGCCATCATGCAGGAAGCATCCCATTTGCCCCACCTAACTGCTTCTCAACCCACAATCAAAATTTTCCTGAGGAGCAGGGCACGGTGGCTCACACCTGTAATCTCAGCACTTTGGGAGGCTGAGACAGGTAGATCACAAGGTCAGGAGTTCCAGACCAGCCTGGCCAACATGGTGAAACTCTGTCCCACTAAAAATACAAAAATTAGCCAGACGTCGTGGTGCACACCTGCAGTCCCAACTACTTGGGAGGGAGGCTGAGGTAGGAGAATGGCTTGAATCCGAGAGGCAGGGGTTGCAGTGAGCTGAGATCACAGCACTGCACTCCAGCCTGGGTGACAAAAAGAGACTCTGCAAAAA
>NW_012103599.1:847649-848931 GCF_000951045.1 Mandrillus leucophaeus
GGCCTCCCAAAGTGCTGGGATTACAGGCATGAGCCACCGCGCCCAAACCTTCAAATTCTATTTCTGTTGTCAAGAGCTGGTCCGTATACCAAATTTGGGCTAAATGAATGTTTTAGGCCCATTTAACCAAAGGAGTTAATCTGAATAGCAACATAACTGATAAGTTTTGATTTGTTGGACATGGGAACGGAGTGCCAGGGAGTTGTGACCTGAATTAAGAAAGAGGTCCTCACTGGGGTACCAGAAGCAGATTTTTATGAGGTGCCACTGACTGGGGCAAGAAAAGGGCCAAACATCCAAAATGAGACCAAATGTCAACAAAGCCCACAAGCCTTCCAGTGATGACAAGGGCGACCCTGGACCTGCTTCCAAGCCAGGATTCTCCCCTTCAGTGTTCTAGCTCTGCACTGGGCCTTACGTTCCCCTGCTCCTGTCTGCCCCCTCCACTGACCTCAGGTGACCTCCAAACCACCTCGCCCCACCCTGTCCTCTTCACTTGCTCCCTCCCACCAGTCTCTTTAAGACACTAAGCCCAACAACCTCAGGCATTCCAAAAAGCCTTTCCCAACCAGCCAACACTGGGGCCGATTACCCGCCCCCTTGCCAACAGCTTCCCCTTTCAGGAGATCCCTGCCAACAATTAAGAAAGGAGGCAATATGATACAGCGCGACCAGTATGGCTTGTGAGCCAGGAAATCCAGATCCTAACTCAGATTTGCCCAGTTTATACTGTGTGAGTTTAAGGCGTATCACAACTTCTCTGGGCCTCAGCTGCTTATCTGCTACCTACTAATACTGTCCTAAGTCTACAGACTTGCCAGAGGGTTCAATGAGATAATGGGAGTACAAGAGCTTTGCTAAAGAAGTGATACACAAATGAAAGGGAATATTGTAAACTAGAGAGGGAAGTAGGAGAAGAGATGTAAAAGGAAAAGGAGGGTGCAGGAAGGAGGTGTCACTTGCAAAGACAAGGTGTGAATCCCCTCCGCTGTGCTAAGAGGGGCTGATCTTTGCTACGGCAGCAGGGCACCCCCACCTCCCCAAGAGCCAGCACAGGCCAAAGCCTTCCTATCAGACAACACCACATACCTGGCTTCAGGAATTTTCCTGCAGCTGAATAAATAAAAGTGATTCCAGGGAAAATGTCCTAAACAAAACCTGAATGCAGCTGTTAAGGAACTGCTTGAGATTTTTTTTTTTTCTTTTTTGAGACGGAGTCCCGCTTTGTCATCCAGGCTGAAGTGAAATGGCATGATCTCGGCTCACTGCAACCTCTGCCTCC
>NW_012103599.1:850909-866972 GCF_000951045.1 Mandrillus leucophaeus
AAAAAAAAAAAAAAAAATTCCTGATGAGTAGTTAAAATTCATTTCCTAATCTGATAAAGGGACTATAATGTGAATAGTTTAGAATTTCCTTTCTCCTCCCCTGTAACGCATTAACATTCTGAGAACATTGTAATAACTCCACAGTAAGCTTATGGCAGAGATTTTGAACAAGCCAATTGGCTGTGGGACCTCAGCCATCACCTGAAGGTCCACTGCTCACCTTCCAGCCAGGTGTGGCCATGGTGGGAATGACTCAAGGCTAGTGTTGCCAGACCTGATTTTTTTTTTTCAAAAGAAGCTAGACATGTGGATTTATGTAAAATCTGATTTTTAAATGTTGACTGAATTCTTCTTTTTTAAAAAATGCTATGCAGGTCAAACAAAACCCAAATGCAAGCCAAATGCCACCCACGTGCCTGCCAGCTAGGCCCTGAAGGCCATCCCAGCATACCTCTCTAGCCTCATCTCCAATTCCTCTGCCCCTCACAAATGCCACTCACACCCCACCGCCTGCCTTAACGCCCCTGTGCCTTTGCTCACCACGTACCTACCCTGTAGGATGCCCTTTTTTGTCTTCTCTATCAGACTGGCAGGTGGCAGGTTGCAGCTTGGCCTCTGCGCCCCAGCAACCAGCATTCACCTCTGCCTGCCCTTTGCTCCTGGTCTCTAGCGCCCCAGGGAAAAGCGTTTTCTGCATGATTCGGGCTCTGCTTTGGAAGGATAACTACAGTTATGATGGATGACGGTGGGGACCCGCCCTCCCCAGGGGCTAACAGGAAAGCCAGCTGGAGAGGCTCACACAGGCGCCTGCATGGAGAGGGGCCTGATGACACTCCTATTGCCCAGGGGCGCTGCCTGGCCAGAAAATGCACCTTCTGCAGTCAGGACAAAGGCAGGGGTGGGAGGATCCTCTAGAGAGCCCTGAAGTGAGGCTGTGCTGGTTGCTAGAAAACTCCTGAGCAGCTGCACCCCCCGCCCCTCCTCACTCACCAGCCAGAAGCCTGGGCCAGGAGCTCCTGCTCCTGGTCTCTCTCCTGATCCAGGCTGGAGAGAACTATCCTGGTCTCAGGAGGAATCACAGGGAATCTAGCCCGGCTGACGTTCTCAAAAGCCCAGCCGCCCTCTCAAAGGAGCAGTTTCCAGCACCCACTAACACTCACCCCAAGAACGGAGGGTTAAGGAAAACTCTGGTTTCCTCCTACCACCACCACAACCACCACTACCAAAGTCAAGCCCAGGAGGGAGCACCGAGGGCACCTCTCCCCAGGGAGCTCAGCACCTCAGGTAACTTGTCTAGAAGGCAATGACCTGGGAAAAAGGTCACAGGCCCCAACCCCTCCCAGAGCAAAGCAGATTCCTAAGTCCCCTCCCACCCAGACTTGGAATCTAAGCAGCTGGGGTGGAGGAGCAGGGGCCCCTGACTTCCAATTCTCCTGCATCTTTTTGCTCCATCTCCTCCCTTAGGGACCCTCCCAGAACCTCCCTTGGGGCTCCCAGGGGCTTTCAATCCTTACCTCCAGGATAACACGAAGAATACCAGGTGTTTAGCCTGTCTGGGCTGCTGTCACAAACTACCACAGGGTGGGTGGCTTCCCAACAACAGATGTGTATATGTCTCACCATTCTGGAGGCTGGGAGAACACCATCAGCGTGCCAGTATGGCTGGGTTCTAAGCGGGGGTCCCTCTTCCAGCTTGCAGACTGCTGGCATCTGGAGTGTCCTTATGTGCAGAAGGGTTGACAGAGCTCTCTCTTATAAGGGCACTATCCCATTTGTGAAGGCTCTACCTTAATGACCTAAATTACCTCCCGAAGATTCCATGTCCTAATACCATCACATTGGGGATTAGGACATCAACATACGAATTCTGGGAGGACACCAGCTTTCAGACCACAGCACCAAGCTCTCATTGAGAGCCCAGGGCAGGCCTGGCAGCATCCACAGGCACTTTAGCTCAGTAAATCCTTGACACGCCAGTGAGGTAGGATCTTTTAACCTATTTTAAAGGCAAGAAAGTTAACTTCAAACTCACTTTATAATTAGAAAGGAAAAAGAAATGTTCAACTGAAAGAAGACTACATTACTTAATTTTTTAAAAAAGTTAATAATAATAATAATAATAATAATAACTAATAAGAACCAGGACTTCAGCTAGGGAATCTCAAGGGGAAAAAAAAGCTAATTTTATTAACTAGTTATTATGTGCCAAGGGCTTTAAGTGCACTATCTCATTTCATCCTTGGGTAACCCTATAATACAATCTTTTTTGTTCCCATTTTACAGATAGGAAGCTGAGGATAGGGCAGCGATGTGACTTAGCCAAGGCCCAGGGAATTCCACTCTTCCACAGACCGCACCGCGATGGGCTAACAGGTTCTCCTTCCAGTTAACACATCTGCATTTTAACAAGAGCTGCCTGGAGAAGACAAAGTAGTCCAAAGCAATGGCTCAAAAGCTGGGAATTTCTCTGCCAGTGGGCAGAGCTCTCAAGGCAGGAGCCTTTTGGCACCACCAGGCATCACCCGAAGGTGGCCATCCACGGGCCTGGCTGACACAGGGCTCCATTCAGCAGTCAGCAAAGCCAAGGCACATGGGGGTAGAATGAAAGAGAAGAGGATTAGGTCAGGGAAGGCCAGGCCCAGGGAAGGCCAGTCCCATGGCAGGCACAAGAGCAAGGCAAGCAAGCACCTGAAGAAGAATGTGCTCCTCCCCTGTCCCCTTGCCCCAAATATCAGCCACTTAACAATGTGGAATCATGAGTTCCAGGGTAGGGTAGCAAACTGGAGCAAAAGTCGTCATTCAGCTCAGTCACTCAATCCCCTTGTAATCCAGGGCCTGCCACCTGCCCTCGCCGGTTCGCTCCTCAGTTGTAAGACAAGGGGGACGATCTAGGTAAGCGGTAAGGTTTCTTCCACCTTCAACTAATGCAAATCTGCATAGGAGCCTAGTGCATCTGGCACTTGGAGCAGCAGTATTAATGGCCAAGGTGGGAGGCAGGGAGGACTGGAGAGAGAGGGAGAAAGCAGCAGGGGCCAAAGAAAGGTGAGAGACAAGCTCTAGGTGACAGAGCCCAGAATAGGGGTCTGGGGGATTGGGGTGCCAAGAATGGGCAAAGGGTCCCTGAAACAGGGAATGAAGGAAACAATTAATTTGCTTTTATCAAGGTTCTACTGAGAAGGACTCCATGACAGATGCGGCACTGGGCACTGGGAAGGAGAGAGGGAGCTTCTATCCAGAGGGACAGCCACACACAGCAACAGCAGTGAGCTTTTCACAAGGCCAGAGCCAGGTACTATGATGAGTAGTGCCTGCTGCTCACGTTGGAGAGAAATCAGGGAAGTCTTCCTACAGGAGCTCACCTGAGAAGATGGGGGCGATTTCACCCAGTCTAAGTCTAGTTCCTCCCACCCAAATGGAAAGAAGTATCCAAAATGGTGCTGAAGCACTAGCAGGAGAATAGGTAAATTTAGGGAAGCATCATTATCTCCATGTCACAAATATGAAAACTGAGGTTCAGCATGGTCACAGCCAGGTAGCAGAGCTGGCATTAGAACCCATTCTGCCTGACTCCACAGTTTTGGCTTGTAATTTCTACTCTGTCATCACTCCTGCAGACCGTGTGCCTGTGAGTGGGTTAAGGGTGGGAGGGGAAGGGAAGTGGCCTGAGAATAGGCAAAGGCCAGAGAGATGGATTGGGGAAGATGAGGATGGGTAGCAGGCACTTTCCTACCAAAACAATATGGCAGCCAGAGCTTTCCCAAACACACTCTTCCCGGTTGCCTGTAGTAGGTTTCAAGAACAAGTTTCTAGAATCAGGCAGATCCAGGCTGAGCTCCTGGTTCCACCACTTGATATCTTGGGTACCCTAGAGCAAGTGTTTAACCTCTTAGAACTTCACTTTGCTCACCAATACAACGGGAATGGTAACAGTCATAGCTTATTGAGTAGTGGGTAAAGATGAAACAACTGCTATATTCAAAGATCTTGGCACAGTGTCTGGCACAAGTTCGATAAAAGGTAGCAAAAAAACACAACCACTACTCTAATAAATATTGCTCCAGTAGACTCTCCTGTTTCCTGGCTTCCTCCTCAGAATCAACATGGGGCCAGTCCTCCACCTCCTCCCTTCTCCTCCTTTGCATACCCTCCATTTCAGAACCCACTTCAAAGCTACTTCTTCACCGGCTTCATCTCCTTCCTAGGATTCTAGTTTGCACTGGATCAAGGGATTCAACAAACTCCTTAACCTCCCAGGATCATCACTGTGAGCTAGGTGGTTGTTCCAGTAGATTGCTTTGCATGGGATTAACCAAGCAGTCAGCTCAGGGGCTGGGGGGTTTGTGGGCTGATAGAATTACCTGACGAGTCACCCGTGTGTGCCTGCAATTTGTAAATTGACCTCTAGATAACATCAAAGCCTTCTACCCAAACCACAAATTCTGTGATTTTGCAAATTTGCCAACAATTAAATAAAATTTACTACTGCTCAACAATGCCTTCCACTAATTAGACAGTGATAGATGAGTATATAAAAAGTCAGGGTGAGGGAGGGTAGGAAATTGGGGATAAAGCTTACTGACTTCCTGTCAGGGGGTCTTAACCTTTTTTATGCCTTCATCCCTTTGGCAGACTGGTGAAGCCTATGGACTCTTTCTCAGAACATCTAAAAATACATAAAATAAAATGCATAGCTTGACTACAAAGAAAACCAATAATATTGAAATATAATTATTAAAATTTTTAAAATTGTGTAATGTAATATATTCTTCTTTATTAATGCATTAAATAATAAGCTCTGGCAGCGGGTATAGTAACTACTATAAATACAAAGCCATCAGGGACATAAATAATATTTCAAGGTATCTGTAGCAGCTAAAATGTAACATGAAAATATCTGTAATTTCTGTTGGTGACAATGTCACAAGGACTGCAAATACACTGGATTGTTGCCTACATTCATAATACAAGAAAATCCTAAATAAAGATGCTCTTTTTTTTCCCTACCCAAGTTTACAGACTCCTCTGAATTCTATACATGAACCCCTTGGGGCTCTTGACCCTAAGTTAAGAAACTCTGTTATATCCTTCATGGCTCAGTAAGTATTTGTACTGGGCGTATTTCTGAGTTCCAGCTCACCCTCATCTCCTTCTTGAAGAATCTCCACCCACACCCTTTCTGCCTCAAAAGTTCTTCACATAGGACTCTCTTTTTCCCGTCCCTCTCATCCAACTGGCCCAGGGAGGACCCCTGCCTCAGTGGCATCCCATGCCCTGGTTGCCTGGCACCTGCCAAGACACAGCCCAGAGAGAAAGCCTCACTTCCAGAGAACCAGCTCAGACATAAGGATGCTCTCTGGAACTTGAAGCCAGCAAAAAAGAGAGCTTCATGCAATCATAGGGCAAGGGGTGGGTTGGCAGGTGCTGTGTTAATCCACGGCACTTACAGTGTAGGCCAGTGGCCAGTTGTACTGGTGGAATGACCTTGAACTCAAAATCCTCTCCACGGCATCAACTGCCTCAAGAATGCTTGGCCTCCTTCCAGACCTGTGCTTAGACATCAATACAGTGGTCCCCGCAAACCCCTGTTATCTGCAGCTTCGCTTTCTGAAGTTTCAGTTACCTATGGTTAGTCAAGGTCCAAAAATATTAAGATATTTTGAGAGAGAGAGAGAGAGAGAAAGACCATATTCACATAGTTTTTATTACAGTATTATTGTTATAATTATTGTCTTTTGTTATTGTTGTTAATCTCTTACTTTGCTAATTTATAAATTAAACTTTATCATAGGTATGTACGCATAGGAAAAATCATAGTATATGTAGGATTCAGTACTATCCACGGTTTTAGGCATCCACGGAGGGTCCTGGAACGTATCTTCCATGGGGAAAAGGGTACTACTGTACTGCATTATATGGCTTCTCACTCTCTTCCTATAACCACAACTCAAGGGAGTCTCTGTTTTCTGTGTCACAAGAGCCCCAGGTCAGCACCATTTTATTAATATAGACGAAGAAGCTGAAGTTTAGTAAACTTGAATAATTTTCTCAGGCTCACAGGGATAATAAACGGTGAAGCCATTTTCCCTTTCTTTCCCTCTCATTCCCAAACACCCTATTATGGAGGGACAGGTGGGTAATGCCTTTTATTATTATTTTTTATTTCAAATCACACAAATGATCCATGAAAATAATCTCTAAAAAATTCAAACATTACACTGCATGTTCTCATTCATAAGTAGGAGTTGAACAATGAGAACACATGGACGCGGGGAGGGGAACATCACACACCAGGGCCTGCTGGGGGGTGAGGGGTAAGGGGAGGGAGAGCATTAGGACAAATACCTGATGCACGTGGGGCTTAAAACCTAGATGATGGGTTGGTAGGTGCAGCAAACCACCATGGCACATGTATATCTACATAACAAACCTGCATATTCTACACTTGTATCCCCGAACTAAGAGTAAAATAAAAAAATTTTTTTAAATTTAAACATTGATAAAATGCCCTCCCCATTCATACTCAACGTCGTACCTAATAACTGTAGACCCTGACCACACTATTATATTCAGCCGCTACCGAACTTGCCAGCCTGTCTTTTTGTTTCATTTTGTTTTTATTTGTTTTGTTTTTGAGACGAAGTCTTGCTCTTGCCGCCCAGGCTGGAGAGCAGTGGCACGATCTGGGCTCACTGCAACCTCCGCCTCCAGGGTTCAAGCGGTTCTCCTGCCTCAGCCTCCCGAGTAGCTGGGATTACAGGCGCCTGCCACCACGCCCAGCTAATTTTTGTATTTTTAGTAGAGATGGGGTTTCACCATGTTGGCCGGGCTGGTCTTGAACTCCAGACCTCAGACCATCCGCCCGCCTCGGCCTCCCAAAGTGCTGGGATTACAGGTTTGAGCCACTGCGGCCAGCCTCCGTTCTGTCTTTTAAACCTTTCGGATGGCTACGTTTTCCAAGGCAGAAGGGAGAGCAGGGTGGGAATCGCTGATGAACTGAGCGCAGCGCCTGAAAACACTCAGCCCTGCTGCCTGGTGCCCTGTTAGGAACATCCAAACTGATGGCACCGAGAGCTGGCGTCTCTCGCCTGCTGGGCAGAAACCGGGCTGTGGAGGGGAATCGGCACCAAAGGCTGCTCTTTTATCCTTGTGTGGAGCAAATTCTCCCGATGCTGTATTTCTCTCCGCCCTTGTCACTTGACGTCAGAGCCACAGATTAGAAATACATACCAAAGGAAACTCTGCAGACACAAAGGATCCTTCCACACAAAGGGGAAAAAGCCACAACCACAATAAAAAAAAAAATCTATCCAACCAACAAGTTTTATTTACTTTTGGGGAAAAAATGAAGAGAGTGATGGAGCTGGGATTTGTGTTTTCTCCCACAATGCCTGTGTCTCCAGAAAGCTATTTGAGGGGGCAGAGCCCAGGGCCTGGGTAAGACAGTGAGGCGATCCTTTGAAAACAGGGCTTCTTTCTCTTGGAGAAGGAACGCTTGGCCAGCTTCTTCAGATGCCACCAATCTATAACTGCCCGTGTATCCCATTCACCATCTATGTACTTTAAATCTTGGGGCAGCATTTATTTTATCCTGGAAACTGTGACAGCCCTATTTTTAGCTGGAGGACCCCTTTTCTCTCCTTTAATCCTACTTTGAAATATTATCTGTGTAGACTGGAGGCTGTTCACAGAAAGGCCCATTAGAAGCCTCTTAGTCCAAACTTGGTCTGGGAGATTGGCGTTCTGAGGCACAGAGAGGTTAGGGACCAGCTGTAAATCACACAGCTGCTTAGTGGTGAATCTAGGCTCCAATCCCAGAATACACTGACCTCCAAACCAATGCCTCCCCCCACAAACTCTACTACAGGGTAGCACAAAGTGGTTAGCCATCTGATCTCCAAAGACAGAGGGCTCTGTGAAATTCCAGTTTTATGGTGATTTAATACGGACCATGACCCTGGGCAAGTCACTTAACCTCTCTGAGCCTTGATTTCCTTACCTATACATTGGGGATTATGGCAGTAACTAACTCTAGGATTAGGGTGAGGCTTGACTATGCCAAGGATCGACACACATGTACATTATGATATTGTACTGCTCCTGTTTCACACACAATCGAGTGGATCTGTGATAACTGTATCCACGCCACCATCCAGAAATTGGCAAGAAAGGATTGTTCTCAAACCCATTGTGCAGATAGGAAAATTGAGTCCCCCCCCAGAGATAACATAACTTGCACAACATCAGAGTTTTAAAAGTAAGTAGATAGGTGGAGGCTGCAGTGAGCCATGTTCATGACACTGCACTCCAGCCTGGGTAACAGAGTGAGATCCTTTCTCAAAAATAAATAAAGTAAGCATATTCTCAGCCCTAAGAAGTCCTACATATCCTCCCCACCATACCTACAGAAGTACAGGTTGAACTAGGAGTAAAAGTTGCCTCTTCCCTTCCCCCTGCAGAGCAGAGCCACAAGTGCACAAACACATACTCCATGGCCCTTTCCTGTAACCTGGAATCAGCACAGGTCCTGGCACAGAGCAGAGGCTCAATGCAGTTTCAAAGAATGGGTGAATTACTGAATGAATGAAAATCCCAATCTGCTAAGAATGGAATAGCCTGAAGCAGGTGTCTTGTTGCAGAAAGCAGGGGCCAGGCAGGCAAGAGCTCTGGTAGCAGCAAGCAAGAACCCCGTTCTCTCCTTAGCATGTTCTGCAGGAAGAAACCTTTGACAAGGTCAATAGCTGGGCCTCTGATCTCAATGGTCCATCAAGGGTGTCTCCCAGTCTGGCCCACATGGCCCAATCCAGGACCCAGGAGGTAACTGTGAAGCACGCGTGACCCTCCTCCAGCTAAAACAGATGTAATAACATTGCAGGCAAGGGGTGGCGAATAGGCCAGGGAGAGGGCCCATCCGTCTTCCTAATTGTCAACTCTGCCCATAATAAGATTTTTCTCCCTGTCACACCTTAGGCTGCTACTGAACTGAAGCAAAACCAAGATATCCATCTTCCAGCCATGATCCGTGGCCTTCATAAAGTACCAGGGACGAAAAGAGGTTGTTGGCTAAGAGAAGCAGACAGAGCTGGAAGGAGCTTTAAACTGCAAGTCAGGAGCTTGGGAATCCCTTCTCATAGCCAGCTGTGGGTACTTAGGCAGTCACCGCACCTCACTGAGCATCCATTTTCTGTAAAATTGAAGTCCAAAGTTTTGGAAATGGGTTAATGGAGCAGGGAGCTGTGAATCATGTAATATTGTATGCAAGATATTTTAGGTTTTATGCAGTTGGAGGAGAGTATCCATAATTTTCATCAGAATCTCAAAGATGTATGCAATAACCACCATCCCTTCCCCACATAAAAAAAGTTAAGAAATACTGGACAGTTTCCATCCAACAAGCATTTTTTGAACACCTTCTATGTGCCCTGCTCTGTGCTAGATACTTGGAGAGTCCTGCTTTTAAGATGCTCAGTGTAGCTGATGTTTGCTGTGACAGAAGCATGTCCAGGGAACTTTAAGAACAAAGAGAAGGCAGCATTTGCCTCTATCTTGTCAGGAAGGGCCTTCTACAGAGGAAAAAACCTTATGTTTAATGCTGAAGTTAAAAGCTAAGAGTGCATTCACTGGGTGGACAAGAAGAATATTTTAGACCAAGGGTAGTAGTATGTGCAAAGGCAACGCGTGGCCCAGGAACCATCTGAAGCATAGTTGTGCTGAACATATTGAGGGTGCTCATTGCAAGGGGCTGGGGAAGTGTAAGAGCCAGAAATGAGGCTGGGAAGGTAGGTAGGGCCCAGACGAGGAAATGCCATGTATGCCACCCTAAGGAATTTTACACTGTTGACAAGTTCTTTCTAGTTTTAAAAGTCTAAGGTGAGCCACCACTCCCAGCACAAATCTCCCTAAATGTTGGGCAGAGGCTTTGGTTCACTGTGAGCTGAATGGACACTAGGGAATGAACCGCTGCTCTTGGCACCACGAGTGGCATGGGCTGTCTGACCAAGGTGCACACATGAGGCAGTGAGTCCAGCAAGCTGCTGTTGGTCTCTCTCTCTCCTTCTCCTCACACTGTGATCTAGCCAGGGGGCTTCCAACTGCTCATTATTACAGTTGAGAAAGGAAGGCACTCAATGGGATGCACAACTAAGGGACTGCCCATCTGGGCCCCTGGTAGTAACTCAGCCAAGGAAAGCTTTCAGTTCCTCTAACCCACTCTGCTACTCACCTGAGGCTGTCTCACATGCGGCTCCTTATGCCTAGAAGTCTCATTCCACTCTCTCGTGTCATTCTGCAGACTGACTGACTACTGGACTTATCAGGTTCTCAGGGTATCTAGTCTTTTCAAAGAACTCAGCACTGGAGAATTCTCTATTTATGTGAGTGATTTGATTCCTGTTGGTGTTGGCCACTGGAATGCAAGCTCCATGAGGCCAGAAAGTGCCAGTTTTGTTCACTTCTGTACCTCACTACGTTGACCAGTGCCTGGCACAGAGCATTTGTTGATTGAATCAGTCTGGTCTGATTCCTCAGCCATTCCCCAAAACTCACTTTCCCCAGGTCACGTTATGGTCCAGTGAGGTGGGAAGTCTGGGTTTGAAAAGGCAATATTAGAACAGCCTGTGCCTCTATTTCCAGTGTAGCTTCCCTGTGTCACATTTTGAGAAGCTCTAAGCAACCTGGGCTTGATTTACCTCGGAAGGTCCTTGGGAATCGTGTTTAACTCAAGATG
Source organism: Mandrillus leucophaeus (assembly GCF_000951045.1). Lineage (NCBI taxonomy): Eukaryota > Metazoa > Chordata > Mammalia > Primates > Cercopithecidae > Mandrillus > Mandrillus leucophaeus. Next base: position 861,633 of record NW_012103599.1, read on the forward strand.
CTTTCTCCCCAGGCCTCAGCCGGGTCACTGGCTGCATCTGATCCTCCTCTGGCTCTATTTGGTGGATAGGACTTTGCCCAGGCCTCAGGGGGTCCTCCATCCTCTCCTGGAATCTCCTCCTCCCTCTCCTGGAAAATACTCCCTCTTTGCGCTAAAGGCTTGCACCCCAGGGCGCTTAGGAACTAAGATTTGCGTCGGGCAGCCCCGAAGGATGCCCAGGGCAAGAGTTAGGTTCAGACCCAGCTTGGAGGCCATGGGCTGGACTTTTCAACTCCCAGTTCTGGCCAGTCTGCGGGGACAAAGTACCCAGAGTCACCTTACCGGAGAGGCAGAAGGGAAAGGAGGAGCTCACAGGAGGCATGCCGGCTGGGCAAAGCGCCCTCGGCGGGGTCTAGAGCACTCGGAGCTGCCCCACTGCCTCCACCCAAGGTCGCAGCCCAAAGGGAACCCTCGAAAGTTCAGCCAGAGGCCGAGGAGTGCCAGGGTTGGCACTACGGGGAGAGTTTTGCGACAGGAGAGGGACTAAGAGCTCGATTCCAGGTAGTAGTGGGAACCCGAGGCAAGCGCCCAGTCCCGCAGGCTGCATCCCCGACCGCAGCGCCCAGCTCGGAAAAGCTGGTCGGGGGCTGCACCACCTGAGCCGCAAGGACAGCACGGCCTCCCCCTACTCATCAGTGTTCTCCATCCCTAGAATCGGGGCGCGGAGAGCCAATCCGGGCTGGAAAGGGAGCGGCGTCCACCCTTGGGCAGCCCAAGCAGCCCCCCTCCTTTTCTGTCGCAGACCCCAGGCTGGGAGGCGGGGGCGCCAGGTCGGCCCAAGCTGCTGCAGCCACTGCCTTAAAGGCAGAGAAGGACGCGGCGCTGGGGAGGGGGCGAGGCGGGGGGCGGAGGTGAGAGGAGAGTGGTCGAGCGCGGGGGCCAACACCCGGGTCGCGCAGGGCGGGTGTTGGACACCCCGGCGCACTGCCGGGGACTGGGGTCGCAGAGTCCCTTACCTTGGCGAGCTGCGGAAGTCGTGCGCGAGGCGGCCCGCGGTGCACCCGGCCGGGGCAGCTAGGCGCACACCCCGGCTTCGGGGCGCACGCAGCCTCCGGGTGCGCAGTCCGCGTCCCAGGCGCGCACCCCGGGGCTGGCGCACCCTGGTCGTCCGCGGCGCGCACACCCTCCAGGCGCCCTCTGGCCGGCGGGCTCGGCCCTGGCCCCGGCGCACCCCTGTGGGCACACCCACCGCGGCGGATGCGGGACTGGCCAGGCGCCGCCAGTCGCGGCTTCGCCCCGCGTCGCCAGCTGCCAACAGCGCCCGAGTCCCCGCCTTCGCTAGGGGAGGAAAAAAAAGGCTCCTGACGCGGCGCGGGCTTTGGTGTGTAGGAAGGGGCAGAATTGTGAAACCGAGGGGAGGGTCTTAGCCTCGATAAACTCAAAAGCCCTTGATAAACATGAGCTTAGAAGAAAAACTTTTTGAAAAGAGACCAAAAACTCCTAACCTGTTCATAGTGCTTTTCAGATTCCCAAAGTGCTTTCGTATGCGTTTATCTCGGTTCATTTAGACATTTCCATCCTCTTTTGATAGGTGCAGAAACAGCACCAGACAAGGTAATGACTTGCTTCAGCCAGGACTGGAACCCAGGTCTGGCCACTGGGAAGCTGGGTGCAGTAAGTGAGGTGCTCGCCAGCGGACGTGGTCCAGTGAGGGCTGGGGTCCTAGTAACAGATCTTTTTTTTTTTTTTTTTTTGAGACGGAGTCTCGCTCTGTCGCCCAGGCTGGAGTACAGTGGCGCGATCTCGGCTCCCTGCAAGCTCCGCCGCCTCCCAGGTTCACGCCATTCTCTTGCCTCAGTCTCCCTAAAAGCTGGGACTACAGGCGCCCGCCACCACGCCCGGCTAATTTTTTTGTACTTTCAGTAGAGACGGGTTTCGCGGTGTTCGCCAGAATGGTCTCAATCTCCTGACCTCGTGATCCACCCGCCTCGGCCTTCCGAAGTGCTGGGATTACAGGCATGAGCCACCGCGCCCGGCCCCTAGTGACAGATCTTTTACCTCTCCTAAATCGTCTTCTTCCATTTCCTTTTTTCCTTCCCAGTCCTTGCTGTAGTCCCACTCAGGAACCCTAAGTCTTCCATTTCACACTCCGACCGCCTACCAAAGGTTTGTTGCTGTTGCTGCTGTTGTTGTTGTTTGAGACGGAGTCTCGCTCTATCGCCAGGCTGGAGTGCAGTGGCGCGATCTCGACTCACTGAAACCTCTGCCTCCCTGGTTCAAGCCATTCTCCTGCCTCAGTCTCCCGAGTAGCTGGGACTACAGGCGCGCACCACCACGCCCAGCTAACTTTTGTATTTTTAGTAGAGACGGGGTTTCGCCATGTTGGCCAGGCCAGTCTCAAATGCCAGGTGATCCGCCCTCCTTGGCCTCCCAAAGTGCTGGAATTACAGGCGTGAGCCACCGCGCCCAGCCCACCAAAGTTTTGTATCAGTTCAAAATGTTTGCGTTTCAACTGCTAATTTTGAATGAACAGCTCAGTAAGTGCCTGGTGGGCATTGTGCACCATAATGCACCATAACCCTCGGAGAAAGGAGCTGCTGTTACTCTCCCTTTACAGGTGAAGACAACAGAGATGGGGAAGTAGAGGGCCATCAAGCCCGTAATACTCTGGATGCCAGCTCTGACCCCCACCATGGGCATCCTTCATGGGCCCATTGGCAAGGGCTAACATTTAAACAAAGGGGTTTCTTTTTTGACATTGTGACCCAGATGGGGGAGTACTTTCTGGGACTTTCCTTTTACATTTTTATAGAAATATGGTTATTAGAACGATTTCACTTCCACTAGAGCGCCACTGGAGCAAATCAATATCCCAGAGCAATAATAAATGGCAGCAGAGACTTGGTCCCAGTGTTGGGACTTAGTAGGGAGTGGTGGGGACTGTGGTGAGCCTGATAGGAGCTCCAGGCTCTTGCCCAAGGGACCAGGCTGCTGCTACTCAGCTCAGTCTATTTTGCCATCTAGGGAAAGGGATTCATGTGGCCAGCTCCTCCCATTTTTAAAAAGAAGCCATCAGCCAGACACAGTGGCTCACGCCTGTAATCCCAGCACTGTGGGAGGCCCTGCCGGGTGGATTACCTGAGGTCAGCAGTTCGAGACCAGCCTGGCCAACATGTAAAACTCCATCTCTACTAAAAATACAAAATTAACTGGGCGTGGTGGTGTGTGCCTGTAATCCCAGCTACTTAGGGGTCTGAGGCAGAAGAATCACTTGAACCCGGGAGGCAGAGATTGCAGTGTGCCGAGATCGCACCACTGCCCTCCATCCTGAGCGACAGAGCGAGACTCTATCTCAAAAAAAAGAAAGCAATAAGTCAGATATTTAAGTGAAGGCCCCAAATTTGTTAGGAGCTCATTTGTGTAATGCTAAACACTTTCTACATAGGTCAACATTGTTCAAGCCAAAGGAAATGGCTTTATGGATCAGATCCAGCCTACAGGCCAGGGGTTTGTGCTCTCATGTCTGGGGGCACTTCATACTATTTTCATTTAGGCTTCCCATCATCCCTGTGGGATAGACCCAGTGTGGATCATATTTCCATTTTAGGGAAGAGGAAGCCCAGTTCAGGTGGGCTCCAGAACTGGCCCAAGGTCACACAAGCAAATTGGTGGAGCTGGAACTGAAACCAGACATTCCACAACTCCTGGTGCTGGAACTTTTTCTCTGGGCATTCTCTGATCTCATGGAGAATTTGTTTCTTGGTTTTGGGCATTGTGAGCCAAGTTAGGGGCTGGCACTGGGGTGTGGAGATAGCACCTTTCCTGGGAAGATGGAACGGGAGTGCCAGACTGCTGTCCTCGAAAGCAGGAGAGTAGCCTGATGACTCAGAGATGAGACTGTGTCTTGAGGGTAAAGCTGAGTCAGAGAAAGCAAGATCTGAACTGCGGCAGCTGGGGTTTCTGAAGCCCAGATTAGGGTACTGAGAAACTGGGAGAAGAAAAACAGACAAAGTAAATCCTCTATCCCCACCCCCACTCCCCCCCACCCACATACACACAAAACCAGAAGCCCCAGACACCCAGACACCAGCAAGAACATTGCCTACTATTCCTGTCATGACAGGAAAGCATCAAGAGTTAGACTGTAAGGTGGGCCCCTCGTATGGTCCTGGAAAGAGGGAAACTTTTTCAGGCAGCAGGTCTCTAGAAGCTCAGGTTTGGGCATCTCCACTGCAGGACCCAGCCTGGGCCTTTCAGACAGAGTGAGTACTCGTGTTGAAAACTGATTTAGAATGACTGGGCACAATGCTACTGCAGTCTGATCCTCTGTGATCAAAGGACTGAGCAGCAGACAGAATACGGTGTCTCTGTGCCTTTGCTGGAGTTTGGGGTTGTGTGTAGGAGGATTAATACTAGTCACTATTGTGAACCCAGAAAATCTGAGACAGGTCTGAGTTAATTTAGAAAGTTTATTTTGCCAAGGTTGAGGATGTGCCTGTGACACAGCCTCAGGAAGTCCCGATGACATACGCCCGAGATGGTCAGGGCACAGCTTGGTTTTATACATTTTAGGGAGACACGAGACAGCAATCAATATTATAAGAAGTACGTCAGTTGGGTCTGGAAAGGCGGGGCAACTTGAAGCAAAGGCAGGAAGACTCTAAGCGAGAGGGAGGGAGCTTCCAGGTCACAGTTGCATTCTTTGGAGTTTCGGATTAGCCCTTCCAAAGGAGGCAATCAGATATGCATCGATCTCAGTGAACCGGGGGATAACTTTGAATAGAATGGGAGGCAGGTTTGCCCTAAGCAGTTTCCAGCTTCAGTTTTCCTTAATGATTTTGGGGGCCCAAGATATTTTCCTTTCACACTATCTACCATGTACCGGCATTTCACATACATGACACAATCTCATTGGGACTCACAACAAAACTGAAATAGCTGTTCTGTTATTGAGGATATGAGGCACAGTGTTACCTGCCTGAGGACACACAACTAGTAAATTGGGGAGGTCGGATTCCAGCTTACATCTTTGTAACCCAAATACTAAACCTCTCTAACTGTAGGCCTGGAAATTGGGGCCAACATGGAGATGTATCACTCAGATCTCACTTTAAGACAGGACTGCCAGGCCGCAGCCATGTGGTTCGCTGGCAGCCCCCAGTGTGGTGAGCTCCTGCAGTCAGTGGTGTGTTAGTAATGTTTAACAACCAGCTCACTGGGCGCGGTGGCTCACACCTGTAATCCCAGCACTTTGGGAGGCTGAGGTGGGTGGATTACCTGAGGTCGGGAGTTCAAGACCAGCCTGACCAACATAGAGAAACCCTGTCTCTACTAAAAATACAAAATTAGCTGGGCATGGTG